>NC_052157.1:53255685-53282360 GCF_902713615.1 Scyliorhinus canicula
GACTCTCCCCGGGATACAGACCCCCTGGGCACTAACTCTACCGGGATGCAGACATCCAGGGCACTGACTCTCCCCGCGATACAGACTCCCAGGGCACTGACTCTCCCCGTGATACAGGCTCACTGGGCACTGACTCTCCCGGGATACACACTCCCTTGGCACGGACTCTCCCCGGGATACAGACCTCCAGGGCATGGACTCTCCCCGGGATACAGACTCCCAGGGCACTGACTCTCCCCGTGATACAGGCTCCCTGGGCACTGACTCTCCCCGGGATACAGACCCCCTGGGCACTAACTCTACCGGGATGCAGACATCCAGGGCACTGACTCTCCCGGGATACAGACACCCAGGACACTGACTCTCCCCGCGATACAGACTCCCAGGGCACTGACTCTCCCCGTGATACAGGCTCCCTGGGCACTGACTCTCCCCGGGATACAGACCCCCAGGGCACTGACTCTCCCCGGGATACAGACATCCCAGGGCACTGACTCTCCCCGGGATACAGACCCCCAGGGCACTGACTCTCCCGGGATCCAGACTCCCAGGGCACGGACTCTCCCCAGGATACAGACTCCCAGGGCACTGACTCTCCCGGGATACAGACCCCCAGGGCACTGACTCTTCCGGGATACAGACTCCCAGGGCACTGACTCTCCCCGTGATACAGGCTCCCTGGGCACTGACTCTCCCCGGGATACAGACCCCCTGGGCACTAACTCTACCGGGATGCAGACATCCAGGGCACTGACTCTCCCGGGATACAGACACCCAGGACACTGACTCTCCCCGCGATACAGACTCCCAGGGCACTGACTCTCCCCGTGATACAGGCTCACTGGGCACTGACTCTCCCGGGATACACACTCCCTTGGCATGGACTCTCCCCGGGATACAGGCCTCCAGGGCATGGACTCTCCCCGGGATACAGACTCCCAGGGCACTGACTCTCCCCGTGATACAGACTCCCAGGGCACTGACTCTCCCGGGATACAGACCCCCTGGGCACTAACTCTACCGGGATGCAGACATCCACGGCACTGACTCTCCCGGGATACAGACACCCAGGACACTGACTCTCCCCGCGATACAGACTCCCAGGGCACTGACTCTCCCCGTGATACAGGCTCCCTGGGCACTGACTCTCCCGGGATACACACTCCCTTGGCACGGACTCTCCCAGGGATACAGACCTCCAGGGCATGGACTCTCCCCGTGATACTGGCTCCCTGGGCACTGACTCTCCCCGGGATACAGACTCCCAGGCCACTGACTGTCCCCGTGAAACAGTCTCCCAGGGCACTGACTCTCAAGGGATACAGACTCCCAGGGCACGGACTCTCCCCGGGATACAGACTCCCAGGGCACTGACTCTCCCGTGATACAGACTCCCAGGGCACTGACTCTCCCGGGATACAGACCCCAGGGCACTGACTCTCTCCGGGATACAGACTCCCAGGGCACTGACTCTCCCGGGATACAGACTCCCAAGGAACTGACTCTCCCGGGATACAGACTCCCAGGGCACTGACTCTCCCCGGGATACAGACTCCCAGGGCACTGATTCTCCCCGGGATACAGACTCCATGGGCACAGACTCTCCCCAGGATACAGACCTCCAGGGCACTGACTCTCCCCGGGATACAGACTCCCAGGGCACTGACTCTCCCCGGGAAACAGACCCCCAGGGCACTGACTCTCCCCGGGTTACAGACCCCCAGGGCACTGACTCTCCCCGGGATACAGACATCCCAGGGCACTGACTCTCCCCGGGATACAGACCCCCAGGGCACTGACTCTCCCTGGATCCAGACTCCCAGGGCACGGACTCTCCCCAGGATACAGACTCCCAGGGCACTGACTCTCCCGGGATACAGACCCCCAGGGCACTGACTCTCCCCGGGATGCAGACTCCCAGGGCACTGACTCTCCCGGGATACAGACAGCCAGGACACTGACTCTCCCTGGGATAGAGACTCCCAGGGTACTGACTCTCCCCGGGATACAGACCCCCAGGGCACTGACTCTCCCGGGATACAGACCCCCCGGACACTAACTCTCCCGGGATGCAGACATCCAGGGCACTGACTCTCCCCGGGATACAGACTCCCAGGGCACTGACTCTCCCCTGGATACAGACTACCAGGGTACTGACTCTCCCCGGGATACAGACCCCCAGGGCACTGACTCTCCCCGGGATACAGACCCCCAGGGCACTGACTCTCCCTGGGATAGAGACTCCCAGGGTACTGACTCTCCCCGGGATACAGACCCCCATGGCACTGACTCTCCCGGGATACAGACCCCCTGGACACTAACTCTCCCGGGATGCAGACATCCAGGGCACTGACTCTCCCCGCGATACAGACTCCCAGGGCACTGACTCTCCCCGGGATACAGACTCCCAGGGCACTGACTCTCCCCGGGATACAGACCCCCAGGGCACTGACTCTCCCGGGATGCAGACATCCCAGGGCACTGACTCTCCCCGGGATACAGACATCCCAGGGCACTGACTCTCCCGGGATACAGACTCCCAGGGCACTGACTCTCCCGGGATACAGACTCCCAGGGCACTGACTCTCCCGGGATACAGACTCCCAGGGCACTGACTCTCCCGGGATACAGACCCCCAGGGCACTGACTCTCCCGGGATACAGACTCCCAGGGCACTGACTCTCCCCGTGATACAGGCTCCCTGGGCACTGACTCTCCCCGGGATACAGACCCCCTGGGCACTAACTCTACCGGGATGCAGACATCCAGGGCACTGACTCTCCCGGGATACAGACACCCAGGACACTGACTCTCCCCGCGGATACAGACTCCCAGGGCACTGACTCTCCCCGTGATACAGGCTCACTGGGCACTGACTCTCCCGGGATACACACTCCCTTGGCACTGGACTCTCCCGGGATACAGGCCTCCAGGGCATGGACTCTCCCCGGGATACAGACTCCCAGGGCACTGACTCTCCCCGTGATACAGACTCCCAGGGCACTGACTCTCCCGGTATACAGACCCCCTGGGCACTAACTCTACCGGGATGCAGACATCCACGGCACTGACTCTCCCGGGATACAGACACCCAGGACACTGACTCTCCCCGCGATACAGACTCCCAGGGCACTGACTCTCCCCGTGATACAGGCTCACTGGGCACTGACTCTCCCGGGATACACACTCCCTTGGCACGGACTCTCCCCGGGATACAGGCCTCCAGGGCATGGACTCTCCCCGGGATACAGACTCCCAGGGCACTGACTCTCCCGTGATACAGACTCCCAGGGCACTGACTCTCCCGGGATACAGACCCCCTGGGCACTAACTCTACCGGGATGCAGACATCCACGGCACTGACTCTCCCGGGATACAGACACCCAGGACACTGACTTTCCCCGCGATACAGACTCCCAGGGCACTGACTCTCCCCGTGATACAGGCTCCCTGGGCACTGACTCTCCCGGGATACACACTCCCTTGGCACGGACTCTCCCAGGGATACAGACCTCCAGGGCATGGACTCTCCCCGTGATACTGGCTCCCTGGGCACTGACTCTCCCCGGGATACAGACTCCCAGGCCACTGACTGTCCCCGTGATACAGACTCCCAGGGCACTGACTCTCCCGGGATACAGACTCCCAGGGCACTGACTCTCCCCGGGATACAGACTCCCAGGGCACTGACTCTCCCCGTGATACAGACTCCCAGGGCACTGACTCTCCCGGGATACAGACCCCCTGGGCACTAACTCTACCGGGATGCAGACATCCAGGGCACTGACTCTCCCGGGATACAGACACCCAGGACACTGACTCTCCCCGCGATACAGACTCCCAGGGCACTGACTCTCCCCGTGATACAGGCTCCCTGGGCACTGACTCTCCCGGGATACACACTCCCTTGGCACGGACTCTCCCCGGGATACAGACCTCCAGGGCATGGACTCTCCCCGTGATACTGGCTCCCTGGGCACTGACTCTCCCCGGGATACAGACTCCCAGGCACTGACTGTCCCCGTGAAACAGTCTCCCAGGGCACTGACTCTCAAGGGATACAGACTCCCAGGGCACGGACTCTCCCGGGATACAGACTCCCAGGGCACTGACTCTCCCCGTGATACAGACTCCCAGGGCACTGACTCTCCCGGGATACAGACCCCCAGGGCACTGACTCTCTCCGGGATACAGACTCCCAGGGCACTGACTCTCCCCGGGATACAGACTCCCAAGGAACTGACTCTCCCGGGATACAGACTCCCAGGGCACTGACTCTCCCCGGGATACAGACTCCCAGGGCACTGATTCTCCCCGGGATACAGACTCCATGGGCACAGACTCTCCCCAGGATACAGACCTCCAGGGCACTGACTCTCCCCGGGATACAGACTCCCAGGGCACTGACTCTCCCCGGGAAACAGACCCCCAGGGCACTGACTCTCCCCGGGTTACAGACCCCCAGGGCACTGACTCTCCCCGGGATACAGACATCCCAGGGCACTGACTCTCCCCGGGATACAGACCCCCAGGGCACTGACTCTCCCTGGGATCCAGACTCCCAGGGCACGGACTCTCCCCAGGATACAGACTCCCAGGGCACTGACTCTCCCGGGATACAGACCCCCAGGGCACTGACTCTCCCCGGGATGCAGACTCCCAGGGCACTGACTCTCCCGGGATACAGACAGCCAGGACACTGACTCTCCCTGGGATAGAGACTCCCAGGGTACTGACTCTCCCCGGGATACAGACCCCCAGGGCACTGACTCTCCCGGGATACAGACCCCCCGGACACTGACTCTCCCGGTGATACAGACTCCCAGGGCACTGACTCTCCCGGGATACAGACTCCCAGGGCACTGACTCTCCCGGGATACAGACTCCCAGGGCACTGACTCTCCCCGTGATACAGACTCCCAGGGCACTGACTCTCCCCGGGATACAGCCCCCTTGGCACCGACCCCCCCCGGGATACAGGCCTCCAGGGCACTGACTCTCCCCGGGATACAGACCCCCAGGGCACTGACTCTCCCCGTGATACAGACTCCCAGGGCACTGACTCTCCCGGGATACAGACTCCCAGGGCACTGACTCTCCCGGGATGCAGACATCCAGGGCACTGACTCTCCCGGGATACAGACACCCAGGACACTGACTCTCCCCGCGATACAGACTCCCAGGGCACTGACTCTCCCCGTGATACAGGCTCCCTGGGCACTGACTCTCCCGGGATACACACTCCCTTGGCACGGACTCTCCCCGGGATACAGACCTCCAGGGCATGGACTCTCCCCGTGATACTGGCTCCCTGGGCACTGACTCTCCCCGGGATACAGACTCCCAGGCCACTGACTGTCCCCGTGAAACAGTCTCCCAGGGCACTGACTCTCAAGGGATACAGACTCCCAGGGCACGGACTCTCTCCGGGATACAGACTCCCAGGGCACTGACTCTCCCCGGGATACAGACCTCCAGGGCACTGACTCTCCCCGGGATACAGACTCCCAGGGCACTGACTCTCCCCGTGATACAGACTCCCAGGGCACTGACTCTCCCGGGATACAGACCCCCAGGGCACTGACTCTCTCCGGGATACAGACTCCCAGGGCACTGACTCTCCCCGGGATACAGACTCCCAAGGAACTGACTCTCCCGGGATACAGACTCCCAGGGCACTGACTCTCCCCGGGATACAGACTCCCAGGGCACTGATTCTCCCCGGGATACAGACTCCATGGGCACAGACTCTCCCCAGGATACAGACCTCCAGGGCACTGACTCTCCCCGGGATACAGACTCCCAGGGCACTGACTCTCCCCGGGAAACAGACCCCCAGGGCACTGACTCTCCCCGGGTTACAGACCCCCAGGGCACTGACTCTCCCCGGGATACAGACATCCCAGGGCACTGACTCTCCCTGGGATACAGACCCCCAGGGCACTGACTCTCCCGGGATCCAGACTCCCAGGGCACGGACTCTCCCCAGGATACAGACTCCCAGGGCACTGACTCTCCCGGGATACAGACCCCCAGGGCACTGACTCTCCCGGGATACAGACTCCCAGGGCACTGACTCTCCCCGGATACAGACTCCCAGGGCACTGACTCTCCCGGGATACAGACTCCCAGGGCACTAACTCTCCCGGGATACAGACCCCCAGGGCACTGACTCTCCCCGGGATACAGACATCCCAGGCACTGACTCTCCCCGGATACAGACCCCAGGGCACTGACTCTCCCGGGATACAGACTCCCAGGCATGACTCTCCCGGGTATACAGACTACCCCAGGGCACTGACTCTACCCGGGATACAGACCTCCCAGGCACTGACTCTCCCGGGATACAGACTCCCAGGGCACTGACTCTCCCCGGGATACAGACTCCCATGGGCACTGACTCTCCCCGGGATACAGACCCCAGGGCACTGACTCTACCGGGATACAGACCCCCAGGGCACTGACTCTCCCTGTGATACAGACCCCCAGGGCACTGACTCTCCCTGGATACAGACTCCAGGGCACTGACTCTCCCGAGATACAGCCTCCCATGGGCACTGACTCTCCCCGAGATACAGACTCCCAGGGCACTGACTCTCCCCGGGATACAGACCCCCAGGGCACTGACTCTCCCCGAGATACCGACTCCCAGGGCACAGACTCTTCCCGGGACACAGACACCCAGTGCACTGACTCTCCCCGGGATGCAGACTCCCAGGGCACTGACTCTCCCCGGGATACAGACTCCCAGGGCATAGACTCTCCCCGGGATACAGACTCCCAGGGCACTGACTCTCCCCGGTACACAGACTCCCAGGGCACTGACTCTCCCCGGGATATAGACCCCCAGGGCACTGACTCTCCCAGGGATACAGACTCCCAGGGCACTGACTGTCCCAGGGATACAGACTCCTAGGGCATAGACTCTCCCCGGGATACAGACTCCCAGGGCACTGACTCTCCCCGGTACACAGACTCCCAGGGCACTGACTCTCCCCGGGATACAGACCCCCAGGGCACTGACTCTCCCCGGGATACTGATCCCCAGGGCACTGACTCTCCCCGGGATACCGACTCCCAGGGCACAGACTCTTCCCGGGACACAGACCCCCAGTGCACTGACTCTCCCCGGGATCCAGACTCCCAGGGCACGACTCTCCCGGGATACAGAACTCCCAGGGCACTGACTCTCCCGGGATACAGACTCCCAGGCACAGACTCTCCCCGGTAGCAGACTCCCAGGGCATGACTCTCCCCCGGGATACAGACCCCCAGGGCACTGACTCTCCCGGATACAGCACTCCAGGGCACTGACTCTCCCCGGGCTACAGACCCCCAGGGCACTGACTCTCCCGGATACAGACTCCCCAGGGCACTGACCTCTCCCCGGGATACAGACCCCAGGGCACTGACTCTCCCCGGATACCGACTCCCAGGGCACGACTCTCCCCGGATACAGACACCAGGCACTGACTCTCCCGGGATACAGACCCCCAGGGCACTGATCTCCCCGGGATACAGAATCCCAGGGCACTGACTCCTCCCGGGATACAGACCTACCAGGCACTGACTCTCCCGGGATACAGACTCCCAGGGCACTGACTCTCCCCGGGATACAGACATCCCAGGGCACTGACTCTCCCGGGATACAGACTCCCCAGGCACTGACTCTCCCCTGGATACAGACTCCAGGGCACGGACTCTCCCAGGGATACAGACCTCCAGGGCACTGACTCTCCCGGGATACAGACCTCCCAGGGCACTGACTCTCCCCGGGATACAGACTCCCAGGGCACTGACTCTCCCCGGGATACAGACCCCCAGGGCACTAACTCTCCCGGGATGCAGACACCCAGGGCACTGACTCTCCCCGGGATACAGACTCCCAGGGCACTGACTCTCCCCTGGATACAGACTCCCAGGGCACTGACTCTCCCCGGATACAGACTCCCAGGGCACTGACTCTCCCGGGATACAGACTCCCAGGGCACTGACTCTCCCCGGGATAGCAGACTCCCAGGGCACTGACTCTCCCCGGGATACAGACTCCCAGGGCACTGACTCTCCCGGGGATACAGACACCCAGGGCACTGACTCTCCCCAGGATTCAGTCCCACAGGGAACAGTCTCTCCCCAGGATACAGTCCCACAGGGAACAGTCTCTCCCCGGGATACAGACCCACAGGGAACAGTCTCTCCCCGGGATACAGACCCTCAGGAACAGTCTCTCCCCGGGATACAGGCCCTCAGGAACAGTGTCTCCCCGGGATACAGGCCCACAGGAACAGTCTCTCCCCGGGTTACAGACCCTCAGGGAACAGTGTCTCCTCGGAATACAGACCCACAGGGAACAGTCTCTCCCCGGGATACAGACCCACGGGAAACAGTGTCTCCTCGGAATACAGACCCACAGGGAACAGTCTCTCCCCGGGATAAAGACCCACAGGGAACAGTGTCTCCCAGGGATACAGACCCACATGGAACAGTCTCTCCCCGGAATACAGACCCACAGGGAACAGTCTCTCCCCGGAATACAGTCCCACAGGGAACAGTCTCTCCCCGGAATACAGTCCCACAGGGAACAGTGTCTTCCCGGGATACAGACTACCAGGGCACTGACTCTCACCGGGATACAGACCTCCAGGGCACTGACTCTCCCCGGGATACAGACTCCCAGGGCACTGACTCTCCCCGGGATACAGACCTCCCAGGGCACTGACTCTCCCCGGGATACAGACTCCCAGGGCACTGACTCTCCCGGGATACAGACTCCCAGGGCACTGACTCTCCCCGGGATACAGACTCCCAGGGCACTGACTCTCCCCGGGATACAGACTCCCAGGGCACTGACTCTCCCCGGGATACAGACCCCCAGGGCACTGACTCTCCCGGGATACAGACTCCCAGGGCACTGACTCTCCCTGGGATACAGACTACCAGGGTACTGACTCTCCCGGGATACAGACTCCCAGGGCACTGACTCTCCCCGGGATACAGACCCCAGGGCACTGACTCTCCCCGGGATACAGACTCCCAGGGCACTGACTCTCCCGGGATACAGACCCCAGGGCACTGACTCTCCCGGGATACAGACTCCCAGGGCACTGACTCTCCCCGGGATACAGACTCCCAGGGCACTGACTCTCCCCGGGATACAGACCTCCCAGGGCACTGACTCTCCCCGGGATACAGACCCCCAGGGCACTGACTCTCCCGGGATACAGACTCCCAGGGCACTGACTCTCCCGGGATACAGACCCCCCAGGGCACTGACTCTCCCGGGATACAGACCTCCCAGGGCACTGACTCTCCCCGGGATACAGACTCCCAGGGCACTGACTCTCCCCGGGATACAGACTCCCAGGGCACTGACTCTCCCCGGGATACAGACTCCCAGGGCACTGACTCTCCCCGGGATACAGACTCCCAGGGCACTGACTCTCCCGGGATACAGACCTCCAGGGCACTGACTCTCCCGGGATACAGACTCCCAGGGCACTGACTCTCCCCGGGATACAGACTCCCAGGGCACTGACTCTCCCCGGGATACAGACCCCCAGGGCACTGACTCTCCCGGGATACAGACCCCAGGGCACTGACTCTCCCGGGATACAGACTCCCAGGGCACTGACTCTCCCCGGGATACAGACTCCCAGGGCACTGACTCTCCCCGGGATACAGACTCCAGGGCACTGACTCTCCCGGGATACAGACTCCCAGGGCACGGACTCTCCCCGGGATACAGACTCCCAGGGCACTGACTCTCCCCGTGATACAGACTCCCTGGGCACTGACTCTCCCCGGGATACAGACCCCAGGGCACTGACTCTCCCCGGGATACAGACCTCCAGGGCACTGACTCTCCCGGGATACAGACTCCCAGGGCACTGACTCTCCCCGTGATACAGACTCCCAGGGCACTGACTCTCCCCGTGATGCAGACTCCCAGGGCACTGACTATCCCAGGGATACAGACTCCCAGGGCACTGACTCTCCCCGGGATACAGACATCCCCAGGGCACTGACTCTCCCCGGGATACAGACTCCCCAGGGCACTGACTCTCCCGGGATACAGACACCAGGGACACCTGTGTCTCCCCGGGATACAGGCCCTCAGGGAACAGTCTCTCCCCGGGATACAGACCCTCAGGGAACAGTGTCTCCCCGGGATACAGACCCCCAGGGAACAGTCTCTCCCCGGGATACAGACCCACAGGGAACAGTCTCTCCCCGGGATACAGACCCACAGGGAACTGGGTCTCCCCGGGATACAGACCCCCAGGGAACAGTCTCTCCCCGGGATACTGACCAACAGGGAACAGTCTCTCCCCGCGATACAGACCCCCAGGGGAAAGGCTGTTCCCTCCAGGACACCTTACCAGCATGGAAGTTGTGCATTCCTCAATGATGGAAGTGACATCAAACAAATGTTGCTTAGAAAGGAATATAGCGAGGCCCCCTGAGGCGATGGCAATTCTGCGATATAGTCCAAAATCTGCAACAGTCTCAGTGAGCAAACGTTCCAATAAACTGCTGTTCCGCTTCGAATCTTGTGTGGTCAGGAGGAAATACACCTGTGAAACACAAAGATAAGCTGAGGATCAAGACTGGAAAACACACACTGACTCTCTCACTGGAATATGGGTTCCACACACACTGACCCTCACTGGGGTACGGGTTCCACACACACTAACTCTCACTGGGGTACAGGTTCCACACACACTGACTCTCACTGGGGTACGGGTTCCACACACACTGACTCTCACTGGAATATGGGTTCCACACACACTGACTCTCTCACTGGAATATGGGTTCCACTCACACCGACTCTCACTGGAATATGGGTTCCACACACACTGACCCTCACTGGAATATGGGTTCCACACACACTGACCCTCACTGGGGTACGGGTTCCACACACACTGACTCTCACTGGGGTACGGATTCCACACACACTGACCCTCACTGGGGTATGGGTTCCACACACACTGACTCTCACTGGGGTACGGGTTCCACACACACTGACGCTCACTGGGGTACGGGTTCCACTCACACTGACTGTCACTGGGGTACGGGATCCACACACACTGACTCTCACTGGGGTACGGGTTCCACACACACTGACTCTCACTGGGGTACGGGTTCCACGCACACTGACTCTCACTGGGGTACGGGTTCCACGCACACTGGGCGCGATTCTCCGCTCCCCACGCTGGGTGGGAAAATCGCGGGAAGCCCCCCCCCCCCCCCCCGACTAATTTCACGACCCCCTGACGACCCCCTGACGCCCCCCACGATTCTCCCACCCCCCACTCGGAAGAATGCCGCTCACCGGTTTTCACGGCGATCGGCGATTCTCCAACCGGATGGGCCAAGCGGCCTGCCGTTCGCGACCCGTTTCACGACGGCGGCAACCACACCTGGTCGTTGCCGTCGTTAAATCGCCGTGAGTTGCCCGTTTTGGGGCTTGTAGGGGGCCTGGTGGGGAATGAGTACCACGACTGTGCTAGGGAGGGGACAGGCGCGCGATCGGTGCCCACCGATCGTCGTGCCGGCGTCTCAATCGGACGCACCATTTCCCCTATGCCGCCCCGCAAGATCAAGCCGGCAAGTCTTGCGCAGCGGCTGAGGGGAAGACGGCCACCGCGCATGCGCGGGTTTGAGCTGTCAGATGTTGTGACTTCAGCCACACATGCGCAGGTTGGAGCCGGCCAACCTGCGCATGCGCGGCTGACGTCACATAGGCGCTGCCGTCGCGTCATTCTCGGTGCGCCGCCCGGCGGGCTAGAGTTACGCAGCGCCGCTCCTAGCCCCGCCGGGAGGGGAGAATAGGGGGCGAGGAGCTGCCTCCGAGGTCGTCATAAAACGCGGCCGAGTTCACGACGGCCCTCCCGATTTTTCCCGGGAGCGGAAAATTCCGCCCACTAACTCTCACTGGGGTACGGGTTCCACACACACTGACTCTCACTGGGGTATGGGTTCCACACACACTGACTCTCACTGGGGTACGGGTCCCACACACACTGACTCTCACTGGGGTACGGGTTCCACACACACTGACTCTCACTGGGGTACGGGTTCCACACATACTGACTCTCACTGGGGTACGGGTTCTACACACACTGACTCTCACTGGGGTACAGGTTCCACACACACTGACTCTCACTGGGGTACGGGTTCCACACACACTGACTCTCACTGGGGTACGGGTTCCACACACACTGACTCTCACTGGGGTACAGGTTCCACACACACTGACTCTCACTGGGGCACAGGTTCCACACTGACTCTCACTGGGGTACAGGTTCCACACACACTGACTCTCACTGGGGTACGGGTTCCACACACACTGATTCTTACTGGGGTACGGGTTCCACACACACTGGCTCTCACTGGGGTACAGGTTCCACACACACTGACTCTCACTGGGGTACGGGTTCCACACACACTGACTCTCACTGGGGTACGGGTTCCACACACACTGGCTCTCACTGGGGTACAGGTTCCACACACACTGACTCTCACTGGGGTACGGGTTCCACCGACACTGACTCTCACTGGGGTACGGGTTCCACACACACTGACTCTCACTGGGGTACGGGTTCTGATGTGCCATCAATTGTACGAGAGACGAGTTGCTTTACAAAAGTCAGGCTTTAATAAACTAGAACATAGCCCTGCGATCGTCTACAATGAAATGGACGACCGCCGTGCGTTTGTCTATTTATACCTCGGCAATGGAGGCGTGGTTAACTCAGCCTCTCGGCCAATCGGTCGAGAGGCACATGACCGACCAGGGCCAATGGTAAGCCGGTGTTCTGCCCCAATGGCAGACAGGTATGCAAATCATATCACCACAGGTTCCACAAACTCTGACTCTCACTGGGGTATGGGTTCCACACACACTGACTCTCACTCGGGTATGGGTCCCACACACACTGACTCTCACTGGGGTACAGGTTCCACACACACTGACTCTCACTGGGTTACAGGTTCATAGATACAGAGAAGACAGAAGCAGGTTGAGGCCTTTTGGCCCTTCGAGCCTGCTCCGCCGTTTATCACGATCATGGCTGATCATCGAACTCAATAGCCTAATCCTGTTTTCTCCAATAGCCTTTGATCCTATCCTCCACAAGTGCTTTATCTTGCTGTCTCTTGAATATATTCAATGTTTTAGCATCAACTACTTCCTGTGGTAATGAATTCCACAGGCTCAGCTTATATCTATCTAATGTCTCCTTATATCTATCCAAAATGGTTTACCCTAAATCCTCAGATTGTGACCCCTGGTTCTGGACACACCCATCATTGGTAACATCTTCCCTGCATCTACCCTGTCCTGTCCTGTTAGAATTTTATAAGTCTATGAGATCCCCCCTCATTCTTCTGAACTCCAGTGAAAACAATCCCAACCTAGTCAATCTCTCCTCATATGACAGTCCTGCCATCCCTGGACAGTCTGGTAAACGTTCACTGCACTCCCTCGAGAGCAAGACCATCCTTCCTCAGAGAAGGAGACCAAAACTGCACACTATACTCCAAGGCCCTGTATAATTGCAGCAACAGTCCCTGCTTCTGTACTCAAACCTCTCGCAATGAAGGCCAACATACCATTAGCCTTCTTTACCGCCTGCTGTACCTGCATGCTTACCTTCAGCGGCTGGTGCACAAGGAGACCCAGGTCCCGCTGCACACTCCCCGCTCCCAATTTACAACCATTCAGGTACTAATCTGCTTTCCTGTTTTTGCTTCCAAAGTGAATAACCTCACACTTATGCAAATGATACTGCATCTGCCATTGATTTTCCCATTCGCCCAACCTGTCCAGATCATGTTGTAGGATCCATGCATCCTCATCACAGTTCATCCTCCCACTCAACTTGGTATCGTCTGCAAACTTTGAGATGTTACATTTTGTTCCCTCATCCAAATCATTAATATATTCTGTGAATAACTGGGGTCCCAGCACCGACCCCAGTGGTACCCCACTAGTTACTGCCTGCCAATTTGCAACGGACCCACTAATCCCTACTCTTTGTTTCCTCTCTGCCAGCAAGTTTTCCATCCATCTCAATACATTTCCCCCACTCCCATGCGCTTTAATTTTGCACAATAATTTCTTATGCGGGACTCTGATAAACGCCTTCTGAAAGTCCAAATATACCACATCGACTGGATCCCCCTTGTCAACTGTAATGGTTACATCTTCAAAGAATTCCAACAGATTTGTCAAGCATGATTTTCCCTTCATAAATCCATGCTGACTCTGACTGATCCTGCCACTGCTTCCTAAATTTTCCCCACTACCGATGTTAGGCTTACTGGTCTATAATTCTCCTCTTTCTCTCAACCTCCCTTTTTGAATATCAGAGTGAAGTGAGCAATCCTCCAATCTGCAGGGACAGTTCCAGAGTCTATAGAATCCCGGAAGATGACCACCAATGTATCCAGTATTTCCAGAGCCACCTCCTTAAACACTCTGGGATGCAGATTCTCAGGCCCTGGGGGTTTATCTGCTTTCAATCGTATCAATTTTCCCAGCACCATTTCTCTACTAGTATTGATCTCCCTCAGTTCTTTCCTCTCACTAAACCTTTCATTCTCCAACATTTCTGATATCTGATTTGTGTCCTCTTTTGTGAAGCAGAACGTATGTATTCAATTGCTCAGCCATTTCTTTATCCCTTATTATGCATTCCCCTGTTTCTGTCTGTCTGTACATTTCTCTTTACCAATTTCTTTCTCTTCACATATCTATAGAAACAGTATCAGTCTTTATGTTCCCTGCAAGCTTCCTTTCGTACAGTACTTTCCCCATTTTAATCAATCCCTTCGTCCTTCTTTGCTGAATTCTAAACTGCTCCCAACCCTCAGACCTATTGGCCGGGATTCTCCGACCCGACGGAGGGTCGGAGAATCCCAGGGGGGAGGCACGAATCCCGCCCCGCTGGCTGCCCTATTCTCCGGCGGCATTTTCGGGCGGTGGCGGAATTCGTGCCACGCCGGTCGGGGGCCATTGACAGCGACCCCCCCTGCGATTCTCCGGGTCCCGATGGGCCGAGAGGCCATCCAGTTTTGGCCAGTCCCGCTGGCGTTAATTAATCACCTCACGCACGGCGGGACCTGCAGGTAAGTGTGCGGAGGTGGTCCACGGGGGGGGGGGGGGGGGGGGGGTTCCGATCCCGGGGATGACCCCACGGTGGCCTGGTCTGTGATCGGGGCCTCCCGATCCTGTAGGCAGGCTGTTTCCGTGGGGGCCTTCTTTCCTCCGTGCCGGGCCCCTGTAGGACTCCGCCATATTGCCCGGGGGCTGGCGTGGAGAAGAGAACCCCCGCGCATGTGCGGAAATACGGCGGCCTGTCTGAGCATACGCGCAAATACGCCAGACGGTCTGCGCATGTGCCGAAATACACCGGCCAGTCCGCGCATGCGTGAGATCACGCTGGCCATTCCACGCATGCGCGAACTTGCACCGGCCCTTTGGCGACAACCTAGCCCCAGAAAATTTGGAGAATTCCTCACTTTCAGGAGCTGTTGACACCGGAGTGGTTGGCGACAGTTTTCCCACCGGCGTGGGGGACTTAGTCCCAAAGAAGGAGAGTCCCGCCCATTATTTTTCTTGGCCAATCTATATGCTTATTCCATGGATTGGATACTATTTCTCATTTCCATTGTAAGCCATGGATTGGCCCCTTTGCTTTTGTGCCAGACAGGAATGAACAGTTGCTGTAGTTCCTCCATGAGTTCCTTGGATGTTTGCCATTGCCTTTCCACTGTCATCCCTTTACATAACTCTCCCCAATCAACTCACGCCTCATACCTTCATCGTTCCCTTTATTAAGATTCAGCACCCTTGTCTCCGAATCAACTACTTTACTCTCCACCTTGATAAAACATTCTATCATGTTATGTTGCTCACTCCCAAGGCGTCTCGTACAGCCAGATTGGCAATGATTCCCTTCTCATTACACAATTCCCAGTCTAAGATGGCCTGCTCTCTCGTTGGTTCCCCCACATATTGGTCAAGAAAACCATCCCATATACTCTCCAGGAATTCCTCCTGTACCACATTGTGGCTAATTTGATTTGCCCAATCAATGTGAAGATTAAAATCACCATGATCACCGATATTCCCTTATTACATACATCTCTAATTTTGTATTTAATGCCATTCCAACCTCACCACTGCAGTTTGGGGATCTATACATGACACTCACAAATGATTTCTGCCCCTTGGTATTTCTTAACTCTACCCATACAGATTCCACATTGTCAGAGTTAATATCCTTTCTCACTATTGTGTTGATTTCCTCTTTACCCAGCAGTGCCACGCCACTACTTTTTCTTTTATGCCTATCCTTCCTAAATACTGAGAACCCTGGGACATTCAGTACCCATCCCTGTTCACCCTGCAGCCATGTCTCCGTAATCCCAATTATATCATACCCATTTATATCTATCTGGATGATTAGTTCATCCACTTTATTGCAAATGCTCCGTGCATTAAGGCACAGAGCCTTTAAGTTTGTCTTTTTCACAATGCTGGTCTTGCTCCCAATATTTTTCTCTATGCCCTGTTTGAATTTTGCCCTTGGTTTCTCCACCTATCACTTCTCTTATTCACTTTTC
Organism: Scyliorhinus canicula; assembly: GCF_902713615.1. Lineage (NCBI taxonomy): Eukaryota > Metazoa > Chordata > Chondrichthyes > Carcharhiniformes > Scyliorhinidae > Scyliorhinus > Scyliorhinus canicula. The sequence goes on from NC_052157.1 coordinate 53,272,318, forward strand.
TACCTTTTGCTTTTGTCCTTGTTCCCTCTTTCGCTGACTCCCTACGTAGGTTCCCACCCCCCTGGCATATCAGTTTAAACCCTCCCCAACCGCTCTAGCAAATAGCTCCCCACGGACATCAGTTCCAGTCCTGCCCAGGTGTAACCTGTCCAGTTTGTACAGGTTCTACCTCCCCCAGAACCAGTCCCAATGCCCCAGGAATCTGAAACCCTCCCCCTGACACCATCCCTTCAGTAACATATTCATCCTATATATTCTCCCATTTCTACTCTGACTACCACATGGCACCGGTAGTAATCCTGACATCACTACCTTTGAGGTCCGATTTCTTAACTTCCTTCCTATCTCCCTGTATTCTGCTTTTAGGACCTCATCCCTTTTTTTACCTATGTCGTTTGAACCGATGTGTACCACAAACACAGGCTGTTCACCCTCCCCTTCCAGAATGTCCTGTTCCCGCTCCGAGACATCCTTGACCCAAGCACCATGGAAGCAACATACCATCCTAGAGTCTCACTGGGGATACGGGTTCCACACACACTGACTATCACTAGGGTACGGGTTCCACACACACTGACTCTCACTGGGGTACGGGTTCCACACACACTGACTCTCACTGGGGTACGGGTTCCACACACACTGACTCTCACTGGGGTACGGGTTCCACATATACTGACTCTCACTGGGGTACGGGTTCCACACACACTGACTGTCACTGGGGTATGGGATCCACACACGCTGACTCTCACTGGGGTACGGGTCCCACACACACTGACTCTCACTGGGGTACGGGTTCCACACACACTGACTCTCACTGGGATACAAGTTCCACACACACTGACTCTCACTGGGGTACGGGTTCCACACACACTGACCCTCACTGGGGTACGGGTTCCACACACACTGACTCTCATTGGGGTATGGGTTCCACACACACTGACTCCCACTGGGGTATGGGTTTCACACACACTGACTCTCACTGGGGTATGGGTTCAACACACACTGACTCTCACTGGGATGCGGATTCCACACACACTGACTCTCACTGGGGTACGGGTTCCACACACACTGACTCTCACTGGGGTATGGGTTCCACACACACTGACTCTCACTGGGGTACGGGTTCCACACACACTGACTCTCACTGGGGTACGGGTTCCACACACGCTGACTCTCACTGGGGCACGGGTTTCACACATACTGACTCTCATTGGGGTATGGGTTCCACACACACTGACTCTCACTGGGGTATGGGTTCCACACACACTGACTCTCACTGGGGTATGGGTTCCACACACACTGATTCTCACTGGGGTACGGGTTCCACACACACTGACTCTCACTGGGGTACGGGTTCCATACACACTGACTCTCACTGGGGTACGGGTTCCACACACACTGACTCTCACTGGGGTATGGGTTCCACACACACTGACTCTCACTGGGGTACGGGTTCCACACACACTGACTCTCACTGGGGTACGGGTTCCATACACACTGACTCTCACTGGGGTACGGGTTCCACACACACTGACTCTCACTGGGGTACAGGATCCACACACACTGACTCTCACTGGGCTACGGGTTCCACACACACTGACTCTCACTGGGCTACGGGTTCCACACACACTGACTCTCACTGGGGTATGGGTTCCACACACACTGGGCTGAATTCTCTTTTTTGGAGACTAAGTTCCCACGCCGGTGTGAAAACAATGGTCTTTTACGACAGGATAACTGGTGGGAAAAGGCCACCGATTCCCCGTTTGGGGGCTAGCAGGGAGGCTGGGGGCTAGCAGGGAGGCTGGGGGCTAGCAGGGAGGCTGGGGCCTAGCAGGGAGGCTGGGGGCTAGCAGGGAGGCTGGGGGCTAGCAGGGAGGCAACGTTGAGCTCGAAGCTCTAGCTGCCAATTCGGTCCCCAGCACTTCAGGTTCAGAACCGCTCATGCAGACGCCGGCGGCCTGCCGTGGCTGCACTGTGCTCCATGGCGGACTCAGCCCGTGGACCTCGACGGCCAAAGTAGTGCCCCCCATTGGCCGCTTGCGTGCCCCTCACTGCCCGCCAACATTGCCCCCAGCCCCAAACAAAGACCCCCTTCCCGCCAATTGGCCCTTCCCCGACTTTGGCGGCCCCGGTCTGAGTCCGCAGCCATCACGCGGGCTTCCAGGACGGTGTGAGCACACATAACCCATGCCGTGGGGAACTCGGCCGGTTGGAGAGGGAGCAACGTGGGGCGTGCCTCAGGCAATGGCCTGAGGCGGTGGATAATCAGTGCGGTGTACTCCTAGAATACGCCGCTTTTCAGGGGGCGGAGAATTCAGAAACCGGCGGCGCTCCCGATTTCAGCAGGAAAACGGATTCTCCGCCCCGTCGCCGAACGTGATTTTGGCGTTGGGAAGCGAATCTCGCCTACTGACTCTCACTGGGGAATGGGTCCACACACACTTGGCAGGATTTTCCGTTCCTGAGACTAAGGGCGTGATTCTCTGGCCTTGTTACGCTCTTGCCCAAGCAATGAATAGCGGGACAGGCCAAAAAGAACTGCGCCAGGCGCCAAACAGTTTGGGATGTAGGCGAAATCGGAATCTCGCAGTAGCATGGCGAGAAACCAAAAATCACCACATAAGCCCTATTTCCATACAATTAATGGGAGCCACCGCGTATCCAACAGTTTCCCGTCATTCATTGGCCTCCCCAGCAGGTGGTCACGCTGGCGCCGATTAGTACTCCTTTTGAAAAACGTGAACCTGGCGGAAGAGCTTCCATGGGCAGCAGAAGAGGTGACTAGCCGTCTTTGCTCACAGGCAAAGTGCCCGGGGGCGCTGGTCCTGGCACCCCAGTGCTTGGCGGTTGGTGGGGACCCTCGTCTGGGGGGGTGCTGGGGAGGAAACAGCCCTGGCTGGGGTGGACAACATGGAGGGGTGGGGGGAGGGTCTGGGGGGGGGAAACGCTCACGGCACCACCATGCCACCCTCTGGATCATGTGTGCCAGTTCCAGGGGCAAACCTTGTCCCTCGCCGACTGCCCCACCGACCACTCGTAACTCCAACCGACTGCCGAGGCCTCTGGTCGTGCGGCTGAAGTGTATTGCTAAGAGGGAATTTGCAATCATGGTTCAGTGAGCACTTCACACAACCCAAGTGGATTTCCATGGGTGAGCGGACCATGTAGCATGTGGCAGTCATTACCCAGCATCCCAATCAGACCGCGATGCCTGGACACTACCTGAACACTGTGGGAGGCAACACCACAGACGCAGCAGCCAACATCCAAAAACTCAGGGGATGGGACACAGCTCCACGGACATGTCCACGGCTAGAGGGTGGGTGAGTTCAAAGGGGAGGGGACTAGCACCAGGTTATGAGCGGGTGTCTGGGACACAGGGTCTGGGGTCCGGTGACGGGGGCCGGCTGCGGCCGGCTGTGTGTGGGCAGAGCGTTCCAGGTAGGATGGGTGGGGGTGAATGAGTGGGGGAATGGAGGGTCCCGGGGTGGGAGCCACCGCTGTTTGCCAGTCTAACACCCTCCCCCAATTCCTTACGGATATCGAACACTATGGCAGGGATATTGGAGCCAGTACTTGCCTGATTGGTGCTGCTGCTAGGCCGGGCGGCCTGACGCCAGAGATGGCGGCAGCAGCCTCTGCAGAGGCTCAAGGTGGCGGATCATGTGCTGTACCCCGCCCCACATCCTGAGGACCCGGTTGCCCATTCGGCTGGGGAGGGACCAAGGGGAGGGGGGGGGGGGGGGGGGGGAGAACTGCGGCTGCCCGGGGTGTACAGGCATCGCTGGTCATTCGACAAGGTGACAGACGGTGCGTGCCGCAGGACGCTCTGCCTCAACAAGGAGATGGTGCGGCACCTGTGCCATGTCCTTGCGGACGCAGCACCACGTGGAGGAGGAGGACACCCGCTCTCTGCGGCCGTCAAGGTCACCACAGCCCTGAACGTTTACACCTCGGGATCATTCCAGGACTCGAGTGGGGACCTGTGTGGCATCTCACAGGCCACAGCCACAGGTACATCCGACAAGTCACGGATGCCTTGTTTGCCTGGGCAGAAAATTATATCATCTTTGACATGGACCAAGCCTTAGCAAGATGCCCGGGCAGCAGCTTTCTCCGCCATCTAGGAGTGCCCAACGTTAACAAAAGGGGTTCCACTCCCTCAACATACAGCTGGTGACCAACCACCAGATGAAGAGTGTGTGCGCGCTTCCCGGCGTGCCCACGACAGCTCCATCCTGGGGCAATCAGACATTACTCGCCTCTTTGAGGATCACCCAGGATGGGCGGCTGGCTCTTGGGGGAGGCCCTGGCTCCTGATGCCAGTACAGAGACCCGAGACCGAGGCGAAGACCTGGCAAAACGAGACCCATGTGGCCACCGGGGCTGTGGATCGGACTCCTTAAGATATGGTTCCAATGCCTTGACTGCTCTGGTGGTGCCCTCCAATACCCCCCCCCCCACCAAGAGGATCGCCCGCTTTGTGGTGGTCTGCCGTGTCCTCCACAATCTGGCACAGCAGTGGGGCGACGAGATGGAAGTTGGTGATGAGGAACATGTGGCCACCTCTGAGTACGAGGATAATGAAGCGGTGCCAGACCAGGAGGGGCTGGAGGATAAGGCCGGGGAGGAACCTGAGGACCAGCTGGAGGCTTCAGGACAGGTGGCAGCGGCGAGGGTCCAGCAAACCCAGAGGGCCAGGGAGACCCTCATACTTGCCCAATTTACTTAGAACATGGTTTAGTCAGTGACCCCCACCCCCATTTCCCACCCTCCCACGGTATCTTTCACATCACTCCAGGGTGCTGGGACTGTGTCAGCGGGTCACTGTCAGGGGCAGGGGGGTGATGATAACCCGCGGAGAGCTGGGCGTTAGTGCTCCTCAATCTATGCCATAGTCTGACCCTGCCTGTCTGCTGAGTGCTGACTCACACCCATCACCTGCCCACAGTGTGCCCGGGGAGGGGGAGATGCCTGGAGAGATGAGCCAAGGATTCGGAGGTCGGCCCTCATTGTGGAAGAAAGGGACAGAGGCATTGTACTGGCTGTGCACAAGGATGTTTATTGTGTTTAACAATTGCCCACTCTCCTGAAGGTGCTGCCTCCTCACCCCCACCTATCTCCCCCACACCCCATTCCCCCTCCCCCAGTGTCTTCAGTGATCCTCTCTGTGCTTTTTCTTCTGAACTCCACTATTAGGTCTGGGTGTCTCCCTAAGATGCACATCTGAGGTGGAGGCAGCCAGCTACCTACCTCGTCCCGTGGCCTCAATGCCTCTGGTGGACGTCCTCTGGGGGCTCTGGGGCCAGAGGGCCCTGGCTCACTTGGCGGCACATGCACAGTCGTGCCCCCTTGTCCCGTGTGCTGGCTCAAGATGTGGCCTTATCAGTGGGGCGGATCTGGGGGATGCTGATGGCCACCATCCCCACTCCAAGGGACGGGTCCGGATTGGCACTCAGCGTCCCCTCCTCCCGGTTGGTGCCCATAGGGCCCTGGGGTTCACCTTGGGGCGGGGGGGCAGCTGGTTCAAGCCCCGGCTGCCGCTGGCTCTGCCAGCCCTGGCAGCTCACCGATGCCTGTACCAGGGTGTCGACGCCCTCAACGATGCTCCTCAGTGATTGGTACAAGCTCCGCAGCGCCTCGATAATGCCCATCTGAGAGTGGGACATGTCCCACAGAACCCCATCAAGGTCAGCCTGGTACTGGGTGCCATCCCCCAGCGAGGCAGACATTCTGCCGAGACCCTCAGCCATGGCCGTCACCGTTGTGCAACGCCTTGGACACATTTGTCCCGAAGTCATTCTTTAAAAAGGTTAATGCGCTGATCTCTGAGATTGTGTGGGTGGGGAAGACCCCACGCATCAAAAGGGCTTTTTTGGAACTGGGTGAGTTGGGAGGGGGGGGGGGGGGGGGGGAACGGTTGGCATTGCCGAATAAATGAATTACTACTGGGCAGCAAACAACGTTATGGTTAGGAAATGGGTAGTGGGGGAGGGGTTGGCGTGGGGGCAGATGGAGACGGCCTACTTTAGGGAATGAGCATTGCTAATGGCGCCATTGCCGTTCTCGCCGGCCAGATACTCCATGATCCCAGTGATGGTGTCGACCTTGAGGGTATAGGGGCAGTGAAGGCAGCATTTGGGACTGGTGGGCGGAGGGCCTCAACTTTAGCACAGATCTGCGGTCATCATTGGTTTGCACCGGGGTGGGGAGGCAGTTGCTGGATGAGAGGTTTTGGGGTTGGTGGCAGGCAGGGATTGAGCGATTCAGGGACCTGTTCGTGGGGGGGGCAGCTTTGTGAAATTAGAGGACCTGGAGGAAGAGTATGAGCTGCCAGGGGGAACGGTTTCAGGTACTTGGAGGTCCTGGATTTCCTGAGGAGAGAGGTGCCGTCCTTTCCCGGGTTACCGCCCTTGAGGTTGCAGGACAAGGAGGTGATAGTGGAGGGGAAGGTGTCCGAGGTCAACAAGGAGCTGATGGATTAGAAGGAAGCCCCAGTGTGGGACATTATGTGGAAGTGGGAAGAGGAGCTGGGTAGGGAGGTGGAGGCCAGGACGTGGGAGCAGGCTCTGCGGAAGATGAATGTTTCCTTGTCGCGTGTGAGTCTCAGTCTTATTCAGTTCAAAGTAGTCCACATGGCTCACATGACGGTGGCGAGGGTGAGGAGGTTCTTTGAGGCAGTGGAGGATAGATGTGGGCACTGCCCGGGGAGGCCCACGAATCATGTCCACATGTTTTGGGCATGTTCGTATCTAATGGGGTTCTGGCAAGGCTTTGCGGACATAATAGTAATGAAATGCATAAGCAATTCTGCATGTCAATATGTTAGCCCTCCGACCAGCAGGTGGCAGTAAAACTATACCACGTGACATTGCAACCTCAAGGAGTCTGAGTGAGGAGTCATAATGGATAGTGATGTTTTGTATTAGCTCTCATATTCTACCTATTAACAGTTTAGTAGTATTAGTATTGTTTTCTATCCACGTTATTGTAATTTAATAAATTTTAACTGGTCATGAACTAGACATTCTTTGGTGCATTAGAATGTAACATGGTACCAGAAGTGGTGATCTATGAATGAAGATCTGAAGTAAAGAACAGGAAACGGTTCTACTAAAAAGAAGTCTACTGATCGACGAACAGTCATCACAGAACAAGGACATGTATTTCGGAGGAACAGAAGAGCTGTGTTAAAAATTAAGCAACCGTTACTTCACTGTCTGCAGATGCTGTGTGTGTCAAACTTCTATCTATCCAAACCAACGCAAACTGAACAACAATCAAGTGTACAACCTGAAGATGCACAGAGTAATGCAGTTCGAACAGAGGCATCTTCAGAGCCACTAGAATGTCACGCAGAATCAGCAGATCAACAAAAGCTTAGAAGGTCAACGAGACATTGAAAGAATCCTGACAGACTGAATCTGCAGTGGACACTGCAATTGTAAATAATCGGCATTGTTATGCTATGCATATCATGGGCGGGATTCTCCATTGGCTGACACTGAAATCGGGAAAGGCGCCGATTTGATGGCAAATTGCGATTCTCCATCACCTCAAAGATGGCATCAATGCGTTTCGCTCTGCACGTACAGTAGACACCATTTGCATATCATTAGTAATCCCCAGCTGGTGTATCGGTGGCCATTTTGCGGCAGTTTTCCTGCCACCGTTCCCACGCTGGCGTGGGGACACAGCCCCAGAACTGGAGAATCCATCCCCATATGTATGATAATTGGTTAGAATGATGTATATTATATTTTTGTTTATACCGAAAGAAAAGGTGATTTAATTATATGCATAAGGATTTCTGTATTAATATGCTACACCTCTAACCAGCAGGTGGCAGTAGAACTACACCACGTGACGCTGCAACTTCGGGGAATCTGAGTGAGGAGTCATCGTGGATAGTCGTGTTCAGTATTAGTTCTTCTATTCTAGTTGTTTACAGTTCATTAGCAGTGGTAGTGTTGTTTTCTACGCATGTTATTGTAATTTAATAAACCTTAACTGGCCACGAACTGCACTGACTCAATCATTGCAATGCACTAGAACGTAACAGTAATGTCCGAGGTGTAGAGGTGAAGGTGGCCCGAGTCCAGAGTGAGCGATATTTGGGGTGTTGGAAGACCCGGGAGTCCAGGGGGCGAGAGAGGCCGATATCTTGGCCTTTGCCTCCCTGAAAGCCCCGAGACGGATTTTGCTTGGATGGAGGGACTCGGAGCTGCCGAAAGCGGGGGTGTGGGTGAGTGACCTGGCGGAATGTCTGAGGCTGGAGAAGGTCAAGTTTGTCCTGAGGGGGTTGGTTGATGGGTTCGGAGATGGGAATCCTTCATTGACTTCTTTAAGGAGGATTGAGGTGTCAGCAGAGGGGGAAGGGAGGTAAAGGGGGTTAAAATGGGGAAGGCAGGACGGAAGGAGGGGGTTATGGTGGGAAAAGGAGTGGGGTGTTGGTTATTTATTACGCTTTATAATTTTACTTGTCCTTTGTTTGGTTCATTGGTTGTTGTTTATGCAAATTCCAGAATAAAATATTTTAAAAAGCGATTCTCCGCCCAATTGCATTTTCCCATTGCGGTGTCAGTTGTGCGAGAATCACGGCCACTGACTCTCAGTGGGTGATGGGTCCCACACGGATTGACATGAGGAAGTTTAGAAACTTCTTGGTAATTCTGACCTGTGAGTTGGTTTCCTGAATGAGGGCTCGGATTGTATTCTCCAGGAATCCATCCTGTGCTGGGGCATCAGTGAACACATAGATCAGGGAGCGTGGAGCTGAGTATGTGAGTGTGAGCTGGAACACAAGGAAGGGAAATTTATTTATAACGAGCATCAGTGTTCTGAGAGAAACAATTCCCTGATATGAGAATTTCAGAGACCTCCTCAGACACAGGAGAGTGTGCCAGAGAGAGGTGGGGGTTAGAGAGAGAGGCGGGGGGGGGGGGGGGGGGTTAGAGAGACCACCCCAGATACAGGAGTGTGTATCAGAGAGAGAGGGGGAGGGGGGTTAGAGAGACCTCCCCAGATACAGGAGAGAGAGAGGGTTAGAGAGACCTCCCCAGACACAGGAGAGTGTGTCAGAGAGAAATGGGGGGGGGGGGGGGGTTAGAGAGACCTCCCCAGATACAGGAGAGAGAGAGGGTTAGAGAGACCTCCCCAGACACAGGAGAGTGTGTCAGAAAGAGATGGGGAGGGGGGGGGGGGGGGTTAGAGAGAGAGAGGGGGGGGGGGTGTTAGAGAGACCACCCCAGTTACAGGAGTGTGTATCAGAGAGAGGGGGGGTTAGAGAGACCTCCCCAGTTACAGGAGTGCGAGAGAGAGGGTTAGAGAGACCTCCCCAGATACAGGAGTGTGTATCTGAGAGAGAGAGAGGGGGGGGGGGGGTTAGAGAGACCTCCCCAGATACAGGAGTGTGAGCGAGAGAGGGTAAGAGAGACCTCCCCAGATACAGGAGTGTGAGAGAGAGAGAGAGGGTTAGAGAGACCTCCCCAGATACAGGAGTGAGAGAGAGAGAGAGGGTTAGAGAGACCTCCCAAGATACAGGAGTGTGAGAGAGAGGGTGAGCGAGACCTCCCCAGATACAGGAGTGTGCGTGAGAGGGGGTTAGAGAGACCTCCCCAGATACAGAAGTGAGAGAGAGAGTGTTAGAGAGACCTCCCCAGATACAGGAGTGTGAGTGAGAGGGGGTTAGAGAGACCTCCCCAGATACATGAGTGAGAGAGAGAGAGAGGGTTATAGAGACCTCCCCAGATACAGGAGTGTGAGAGAGAGAGAGGGTTATAGAGACCTCCCCAGATACAGGAGTGTGAGAGAGAGAGGGTTAGAGAGACCTCCCCAGATACAGGAGTGTGAGAGAGAGAGAGGGTTAGAGAGACCTCCCCAGATACAGGAGTGTGAGAGAGAGAGAGGGTTAGAGAGACTTCCCCAGATACAGGAGTGTGAGAGAGAGAGGGTTAGAGAGACTTCCCCAAATACAGAAGTGAGAGAGAGAGAGAGAGGGTTAGAGAGACCTCCCCAGATACAGGAGTGTGAATGAGAGG
>NC_052157.1:53282461-53391749 GCF_902713615.1 Scyliorhinus canicula
ATACAGGACTGTGAGAGAGAGAGAGGGTTAGAGAGACCTCCCCAGATACAGAAGTGTGAGAGAGAGAGGGTTAGAGAGATCCCCCCAGATACAGGATTGAGAGAGAGAGAGGGTTAGAGAGACCTCCCCAGATACAGGAGTGAGAGAGAGTGAGAGGGGGTTAGAGATACCTCCCCAGATACAGGAGTGTGAGAGAGAGAGGGTTAGAGAGACCTCCCCAGATACAGGAGTGTGTGAGAGAGAGAGAGAGGGTTAGAGAGACCTCCCCAGATACAGGAGTGTAATGGCGGTGTGGGGGAGGGGGTTGGGTAGTTAGAGAGACCTCCCCAGGTACAGGAGTGTAATGGCGGTGTGGGGGGAGTGAGTTGGGTAGTTAGAGAGACCTCCCCAGATACAGGAGTGTAATGGCGGTGTGGGGGAGGGGGTTGGGTAGTTAGAGAGACCTCCCCAGGTACAGGAGTGTAATGGTGGTGTGGGGGGAGTGAGTTGGGTAGTTAGAGAGACCTCCCCAGGCACAGGAGTGAGATCGAGAGAGGGTTAGAGAGACCGCCCCAGATACAGGAGTGTGAGAGAGAGGGATAGAGAGACCTCCCCAGATACAGGAGTGTGAGAGAGAGAGAGGGTTAGAGAGACCTCCCCAGATACAAGAGTGAGAGAGAGGGTTAGAGAGACCTCCCCAGGTACAGGAGTGTAATGGCGGTGTGGGGGAGGGGTTTGGGTAGTTAGAGAGACCTCCCCAGGTACAGGAGTGTAATGGCGGTGTGGGGGAGGGGGTTGGGTATTTAGAGAGACATCCCAAATACAGGAGTGAGATCGAGAGGGGGTTAGAGAGACCGCCCCAGATACAGGAGTGTGAGAGAGAGAGGGTTAGAGAGACCGCCCCAGATACAGGAGTGTGAGAGAGAGAGGGTTAGAGAGACCTCCCCAGGTACAGGAGTGTAATGGCGCTGTGGGGGGAGTGAGTTGGGTAGTTAGAGAGACCTCCCCAGGCACAGGTGTGAGATCGAGAGAGGGTTAGAGAGACCGCCCCAGATACAGGAGTGTGAGAGAGAGAGGGTTAGAGAGACCTCCCCAGATACAGGACTGAGAGAGAGAGAGAGAGGGTTATAGAGACCTCCCCAGATACAGGAGTGTGTGAGAGAGAGAGAGGGTTAGAGAGACTTCCCCAGATACAGGAGTGTGAGAGAGAGAGGGTTATAGAGACCTCCCCAGATAGAGGAGTGTGAGAGAGAGGGTTAGAGAGACCTCCCCAGATACAGGAGTGAGAGAGAGAGAGGGTTAGAGAGACTTCCCCAGATACAGGAGTGTGAGAGAGAGAGGGTGAGAGAGACCTCCCCAGATACAGGAGTGAGAGAGAGAGAGGGTTAGAGAGACCTCCCCAGATACAGGAGTGAGAGAGAGAGAGGGTTAGAGAGACCTCCCCAGATACAGGAGTGTGAGAGAGAGAGAGAGGGTTAGAGAGACCTCCCCAGATACAGGAGTGTAATGGCGGTGTGGGGGGAGTGAGTTGGGTAGTTAGAGAGACCTCCCCAGGTGTAGCAGTATTTTGAGAGAACTGGCCTGTATTCCACTCAGACTCATTTCTGTTCCACCACCTCCTCCTGTAGCTCTCAATGATGAGAGTTTCTGCTTGAATTTATCCGAGTTGGTGGTCTTGAAGGCGGGACCGAAATCTGCGGGAGAATCAGCACGGATGTTAGTAACTATCTGTGATCATGGCAGCTCCGACCCCGCACATTCCCCCCTCTCAATTCCCCCCCCCCCCCCCCGCATGTCACCAGCCCCCTCCGCAAAGAGGAACACACAGCGAGTACATCCCAGCCTTTTTCACTCCAAGAAACCCTCATTGCAAGCTATGTCTGACAGAGAGAGAGAGAGACTGTTGTGTTATGCTGCTTCGGATAACACAGGCTGCTACTTGATGCAGTCTTAACTAAAGGATGCTCCAGATTCTGAAATGAGTTCAACGTGTTAATTGAACTATTAACACAGTTCTCAAATGAGTTTGACTCTCTACTAATCTAACTGCAGTAACTCAGCCTAACTGTACCAGCTTGCTCTAAGCCACGTGCTGGGGTGTGATGCTGCTGATCAACCCTGTCTAACTCTCTAGATGTCTGTCTGTGGAAAGAGGCAGGGTGTGAGTGCCTCATCCCTTTTATAGTGTTTATGTCATGCCGCCTTGTGGTGATGCCACCTCTGAGTGTCCTGACTACCCATTGGTTGTGTTTTATTCCGAATGTTCATTGGTTGCATGTTTGCATATCATGACAGAGATGTGGAGAGGTTTAGGGGGGTAATTCCAGAGCTTAGCGCCTCCCCAGGCAGCTGAATGCAAGGCCACCAATGATGGAGCGATTGGAATTGCGGGATGATCGAGAGGGTGGAATTGGAGGAGTGCAGAGATCTTGGAGGGAAGAGGTTACAGAGATAGGGAAGGTTCTTGGGTTGGTGGAGGTTACAAAGATAGGGAGGGTTGGAGGGGAGGGAGGAGGTTACAGAGATAGGGAAGGTTGCAGGGGCTGGAGGTGGTAACAGTGATAGGGAGGGTTGTAGGGTCTGGAGGAGAGTACAGAGATAGGAAGAGATGTAAGGACTGGAGGTGGGTACAGAGATAGGGAGAGATGTAGGTGCTGGAGGAGGTTACAGAGATAGGGAGGGTTGTAGGGGCTGGAGGAGGTTACAGAGATAGGGAGAGTTGTAGGGGCTGGAAGAGGTTACAGAGATAGGGAGGGTTGTAGGGGCTTACGGATGTTACAGAGATAGGGAGGGCTGTCGGACTGGAGGAGGTTACAGAGATCGGGAGGGTTGTTGGGGTTGGAGGAGTTACAGTGATAGGGAGGGTCGTAGGAGCTGTAGGAGGTTACAGAGATAGGGAGGGTTGTAGGGGCTGGAGGAGATTACAGAGATAGGAAGAGATGTAGGGACTGGAGGAGGTTACAGAGATCGGAGAGATGTAGGTGCTGGAGGAGGTTACAGAGATAGGGAGGGTTGTAGGGGCTGGAGGAGGTTACAGAGATCGGCAGGGTTCTTGGGGTTGGAGGAGTTACAGGGATAGGGAGGGTCGTAGGAGCTGTAGGAGGTTACAGAGATAGGGAGGGTTGTAGGGGCTGGAGGAGATTACAGAGATAGGAAGAGATGTAGGGACTGGAGGTGGTTACAGAGATCGGAGAGATGTAGGTGCTGGAGGTGGTTACAGAGATCGGGAGGGTTGTAGGGGCTGGAGGAGGTTGCAGAGATAGGGAGGGTTGTAGGGGCTGGAGGAGATTACAGAGATAGGAAGAGATGTAGGGACTGGAGGTGGTTACAGAGATCGGAGAGATGTAGGTGCTGGAGGTGGTTACAGAGATCGGGAGGGTTGTAGGGGCTGGAGGAGGTTGCAGAGATAGGGAGGGTTGTAGGGGCTGGAGGAGATTACAGAGATAGGAAGAGATGTAGGTGCTGGGGGAGGTTACAGAGATAGGGAGGGTTGTAGGGGCTGGAGGAGGTTACAGAGATAGGGAGGGTTGTCGAGCTGGAGGAGGTTACAGAGATAGGGAGGGTTGTAAGGGCTGGAGGAGGTTACAGAGATAGGGAGGGCTGTCGGACTGGAGGAGGTTACAGAGATCGGGAGGGTTGTTGGGGTTGGAGGAGTTACAGTGATAGGGAGGGTCGTAGGAGCTGTAGGAGGTTACAGAGATAGGGAGGGTTGTAGGGGCTGGAGGAGATTACAGAGATAGGAAGAGATGTAGGGACTGGAGGAGGTTACAGAGATCGGAGAGATGTAGGTGCTGGAGGAGGTTACAGAGATAGGGAGGGTTGTAGGGGCTGGAGGAGGTTACAGAGATCGGCAGGGTTCTTGGGGTTGGAGGAGTTACAGGGATAGGGAGGGTCGTAGGAGCTGTAGGAGGTTACAGAGATAGGGAGGGTTGTAGGGGCTGGAGGAGATTACAGAGATAGGAAGAGATGTAGGGACTGGAGGTGGTTACAGAGATCGGAGAGATGTAGGTGCTGGAGGTGGTTACAGAGATCGGGAGGGTTGTAGGGGCTGGAGGAGGTTGCAGAGATAGAGAGGGTTGTAGGGGCTGGAGGAGATTACAGAGATAGGAAGAGATGTAGGGACTGGAGGTGGTTACAGAGATCGGAGAGATGTAGGTGCTGGAGGTGGTTACAGAGATCGGGAGGGTTGTAGGGGCTGGAGGAGGTTGCAGAGATAGGGAGGGTTGTAGGGGCTGGAGGAGATTACAGAGATAGGAAGAGATGTAGGTGCTGGGGGAGGTTACAGAGATAGGGAGGGTTGTAGGGGCTGGAGGAGGTTACAGAGATAGGGAGGGTTGTCGAGCTGGAGGAGGTTACAGAGATAGGGAGGGTTGTAAGGGCTGGAGGAGGTTACAGAGATAGAGTGGGTAGTAGGGGCTGGAGGATGTTTCAGAGCTAGGGAGGGATGTAGGCCTGGAGATGTTTGCAGAGATAGGGAGCATTGTACGGACTGAAGGGGGTTGCAGAGACAAGGAGGGTCGTAAGTACTGGAGGGGGTTTCAGAGACAGGGAAATTTTTAGGGGCCGGTGTAGATTACAGATGTAGGAAGGGTTGTTAGGGCTGGAGGAGATTACAGAGATAAGAAGGATATTAGGGGCTGGAGGAGGTTACCTAGATAGAGAGAGTTGTAGGGGCTGGAGTAGGCTGGAGAGATTTTGGAGGGTTGAAAGGGCTGGGAGAGGTTACAGAGATCGGTCTGGTTGCAGGTGCTGGAGGGCGTTACAGAGATAGGCAGGAATGCAGGGGCTGGAGGAGGTTACAGAGCTCGGGAGGGTGTAGAGGCTGGAGGATATTCAGGAGATAGAGAGGATTGTAGGGGCTGGAGGAGGTTGCAGAGATAAGGAAAGCTTTAGGATCAAAGCAAATTACCGCGGATGCTGGAATCTGAAACAAAAGAGAAAATGCTGAAAAATCTCAGCAGGCCTGGCAGCATCTGTAGGGGAGAGAAAAGAGCTAACGTTTTGAGTCCGATGACTTTCAGGTCTTTAGGGGCTAAAGGACGTTACATAGAAAAGGATGTATGGACTAGAAGGGTTTACCAAGTTAGGGAGGAGTTGAGGGGATGTAGGAGGTTACAGAGACAGGGAGGGGTGTAGGGGATTGGAGGAGGTTACAGAGATAGGGTGGGATGTAGGGAACTGGAGGAGGTTACAGAGATAGGGAGGGGTGTAGAGGATTGGAGGAGGTTACAGAGATAGGGAGGATTGTCGGGGTTGGAGGAGGTTACAGAGATAGGGAGGGTTGTAGGGCGCTGGAGGAGGTTACAGAATAGGGAGGGGTGTAGGGGATGGAGAAGGTTACAGAGATAGGGAGGGGTGTAGGGGATGGAGGAGGTTACAGAGATAGGGAGGGGTGTAGGGGATGGAGGAGGTTACAGAATAGGGAGGGGTGTAGGGGATGGAAAAGGTTACAGAGATAGGGAGGGGTGTAGGGGACTGGAGGAGGTTACAGAATAGGGAGGGGTGTAGGGGATGGAGAAGGTTACAGAGATAGGGAGGGGTGTAGGGGATTGGAGGAGGTTACAGAGATAGGGAGGGGTGTAAGGCACTGGAGGAGGTTACAGAATAGGGAGGGTGTAGGGGATGGAGGAGGTTACAGAATAGGGAGGGGTGTAGGGGATGGAAAAGGTTACAGAGATAGGGAGGGGTGTGGGGGATGGAGAAGGTTACAGAGATAGGGAGGGGTGTGGGAGATGGAGGAGGTTACAGAATAGGGAGGGGTGTAGGGGATGGAAAAGGTTACAGAGATAGGGAGGGGTGTGGGGGATGGAGAAGGTTACAGAGATAGGGAGGGGTGTGGGAGATGGAGGAGGTTACAGAATAGGGAGGGGTGTAGGGGATGGAAAAGGTTACAGAGATAGGGAGGGGTGTGGGGGATTGAAGGAGGTTACAGAGATAGGGAGGATTGTCGGGGTTGGAGGAGGTTACAGAGATAGGGAGGGTTGTATTGTAGGGCACTGGAGGAGGTTACAGAATAGGGAGGGGTGTAGGGGATGGAGAAGGTTACAGAGATAGGGAGGGGTTGTAGGGGATGGAGGAGGTTACAGAGATAGGGAGGGGTGTAGGGGATGGAGGAGGTTACAGAATAGGGAGGGGTGTAGGGGATGGAAAAGGTTACAGAGATAGGGAGGGGTGTAGGGGGACTGGAGGAGGTTACAGAATAGGGAGGGGTGTAGGGGATGGAGAAGGTTACAGAGATAGGGAGGGGTGTAGGGGATTGGAGGAGGTTACAGAGATAGGGAGGGGTGTAAGGCACTGGAGGAGGTTACAGAATAGGGAGGGTGTAGGGGATGGAGGAGGTTACAGAATAGGGAGGGGTGTAGGGATGGAAAAGGTTACAGAGATAGGGAGGGGTGTGGGGGATGGAGAAGGTTACAGAGATAGGGAGGGGTGTGGGAGATGGAGGAGGTTACAGAATAGGGAGGGGTGTAGGGGATGGAAAAGGTTACAGAGATAGGGAGGGGTGTGGGGGATGGAGAAGGTTACAGAGATAGGGAGGGGTGTGGGAGATGGAGGAGGTTACAGAATAGGGAGGGGTGTAGGGGATGGAAAAGGTTACAGAGATAGGGAGGGGTGTGGGGGATTGAAGGAGGTTACAGAGATAGGGAGGATTGTCGGGGTTGGAGGAGGTTACAGAGATAGGGAGGGTTGTATTGTAGGGCACTGGAGGAGGTTACAGAATAGGGAGGGGTGTAGGGGATGGAGAAGGTTACAGAGATAGGGAGGGGTGTAGGGGATGGAGGAGGTTACAGAGATAGGGAGGGGTGTAGGGGATGGAGGAGGTTACAGAATAGGGAGGGGTGTAGGGGATGGAAAAGGTTACAGAGATAGGGAGGGGTGTAGGGGACTGGAGGAGGTTACAGAATAGGGAGGGGTGTAGGGGATGGAGAAGGTTACAGAGATAGGGAGGGGTGTAGGGGATTGGAGGAGGTTACAGAGATAGGGAGGGGTGTAAGGCACTGGAGGAGGTTACAGAATAGGGAGGGTGTAGGGGATGGAGGAGGTTACAGAATAGGGAGGGGTGTAGGGGATGGAAAAGGTTACAGAGATAGGGAGGGGTGTGGGGGATGGAGAAGGTTACAGAGATAGGGAGGGGTGTGGGAGATGGAGGAGGTTACAGAATAGGGAGGGGTGTAGGGGATGGAAAAGGTTACAGAGATAGGGAGGGGTGTGGGGGATGGAGAAGGTTGCAGAGATAGGGAGGGGTGTGGGGGATGGAGGAGGTTACAGATAAAGGGAGGGTTATAGCTTTGTGATGGCTTTTGTAAACTCCTTTTACAGAAAAAAAAGGGGCAGCACAGTAGCATTGTGGATAGCACAATCGCTTCACAGCTCCAGGGTCCCAGGTTCGATTCCGGCTTGGGTCACTGTCTGTGCGGAGTCTGCACATCCTCCCCGTGTGTGCGTGGGTTTCCTCCGGGTGCTCCGGTTTCCTCCCACAGTCCAAAGATGTGCAGGTTAGGTCGATTGGCCGTGCTAAATTGCCCTTAGTGTTGGGTGGGGTTACTGGGTTGTTGGGATAGGGTGGAGGTGTTGACCTTGGGTAGGGTGCTCTTTCCAGGAGCCAGTGAAGACTCGATGGGCCGAATGGCCTCCTTCTGCACTGTAAATTCTATGAAAAAAAGAAAAATAGGGAACTGGAGGACGTTGCAGCGATAGGGAGTGGGATTCTCTGTTTTTGGGACTATGTCCCCATGCCATCATGAAAACTGTGGTCTTTTACGCCAGGAAAACAGGCGTCAAAAGGCCACAGATTCACCATCTTGCAGGGGGCTAGCAGGCAGCTGTCAGAGCTCAGAGCTGTAGTGCCGATCCTGCTCCCCGCTCTTTCGAGTCAGAGGTCGCGCATGAGCACGTGCCGTGCTCCATGGCGGACTCAGCCCTCGGACCTGGACCACCGAAATAGTGCCTTGCATCGGGCGCTTGCCTGCCCCGGACCGCCCACATACATAGACCCCAGTCCCGGATGAGGCCCTCCCCCAACTGTGGCGATCCCGGACTGAGTCCGCAGCCACCCCGCGAGGATATCGGACAGTGGGACCATGAAAGGTCCACGCTGTCGGGAATTCGGCCGGTCGTTGACGGAGAATCGCGGGGCGGGCCTCAGGCAATGGCCTGAGGCGGTGGATACTCGGCGCATACGCCGAATTTCGGGGGGCGGAGAAGTCCGAAACCGCCGCCGGTCCCGATTTCGTGCGGGAAAACAAATTCTCCGTCCCGTCATCGAACGGAATTTCGGAGTCGGGTGCGGAGAATCTAGCCCAGTGTGCGGGATGAGGAGAGATTTGAAAACACCGACAGCTTTACAATTGCAGTGTTACCGCTTTGGGACTCAATCCGTGTCAGCGCGTCAATGCTGGTGGGTAGGCGGTGTGAACAGGACTGAGTTAACATTCGGACACTGCCGGGTGCAGCCACTCGGAGAAGATTCTTGGATAATGATTCCCTGGGATTGTTGTGGATGCTGAGGTAGTCACTGCACGGTCAACATCGGCAAGAAACAAGGACGCAGAGGGCCAGATGCTGCACTGTAAATGCTTGTCACTCTGTCTAGCTCATTCCCAGGTACCCTGCCTCACTCTGCCTTCGGCGCAGTGGTCTGACCTGGATCGTTGAAGGGCACCAACACATAGAAGTTGGGCTCCTGAGGAGTTCCCCGTCTGCTGTCAATGATGGAGCAGGCTATCTCTTTCACCGTGTTGATCTCTGCTTCCATGCTCAGTGTGGTGTCGATGACAAAGCTCAGGGCCGAGGGGCTGGCAGCATTCAGAAACCTACAACATGGACATTGATGTGTTATCTACTCTGGGATAACACAGGCTTCAACACGATGCAGTTTTGACCAAAAGATACTCCAGAATTTGAAATAAGTTCAATGTGATTTATTGAATTATTAGCACAGTTCTCTATGAGTGTGACTCTCCTGCTAATCTTGCTATAGTAACTCAGTCTAACTAACCAGTCTGCTCTAAGCCACGTGGTGGGTGTGATGCTTCTGATCTGCCCCTGTCCTACTCTCTCAGTATCTGTCTGTGGAAAGAGACAGAGCGTGTGTGCCCTGTCCTTATATATGGATTGTGTAATGCCCCCTTGTGGTAGTGTCACCTCTGGGTGTCTTGACTGCCCATTGGTCGTGTCCTATTGTATGTGTTCATTAGCTGTATGTCTGCATGTCATGGCATCTCCGGTGCTCCCTCTAGTGTTTACTTCATTGTAGCGTATTTACATGAACTCTTTGCGTATATACGGTGATGCATATCACCACAGACATCGGGCAACAATGGTCTAGTGAGTCATTTAACACAAGGCAGAGCAGCAGACTTCACTCACCAATCACTCCTGACCATATCTACCAGGGGTGAGAAACGTCAGTTATGAGGATAGATTGGAGAGGTTGGAACTGTTCCCCTTGGACAGAAGGAGGCTGAGAGAAGATTTGATAGAGATGTTCTAAATCATGAGGGGATGGAGGGGATGGACAGAGTAGAAGAGGAGAAACTGTTCCCCATTGTAGAAGCATCAAGAACGAGAGGGCATAGACTTAAAGTGATTCTTAAAAGAAGCAAATGTGATGTGAGAGAAAACCTTTTCACACACAGTGAGTGGTTGCGACCTGGAGCATTGTGCCTGGAAGTGTGGTGGAGGCAGGTTCAATCGAGAGGCTATTACATAATTACTGAAACAGAAACAATGTGCAGGGGAAAAAGCAGGGGAAAGGCATTAAGTCAGGATGCTCATTTGGAGAGTCAATGCAGACATGATGGGCCGAATGGCCCCCTCCTGCCCCCTCACAATCCTCTGATTAATTCTCACAATCTGCCGTGGGTATTCCTCCGTAGGATGTGGGTGTGCCTGGCTGGGTGTACCGGACCATTTTGCAGTCCGCCCCTGTTTCGGCGGAGGGTCTGGGCCCAGCCATATCAGACTAGGGTCAATTTAAGTGTCTATCGCATTGCAGCCGGTCTGGCATCCCGCCTCGGCCTAGACATGGGCGAGGACGTCAGGTTGTTACCATCCTCAGCTCGATCTCCCGCCCGCCTTCCCTGGTAAGGTCCAGTTAGCGGCCAATAGCATTTTGACTAAAGTCGGCCAAGGTTTGAGACTCCGACTTGCTCGGTGATGTGAACTATACGGTTCCCTGGGTTTCAAATAAAATGAACTTTATCAAGCGAGGTCAAGAAGAGAAAAGAACGCAAGAATCAGAAGCAAGAGGAGGTCACATGCCTACCCTGCCATTCGATATGCTTATGCCTGATCATTTCCCGTAGCCCCGTTCCTCGATCTATCAAACATTATTCACCTCCACTTTCAATATTTCTAATGATAATACTTCTAAACAATGATCAGTGTCTCCCTTATACTCTAACATTCAGGGTTAGTATGATTTCCATGTGAATTAACAGGCGGATTGTGCTCAAGCATATCATGTGGCACAGCCAAATACCAAATATCATCAAAACAGATCTCTGCCTCTTAGCTGGAACTCCCAGGCCGGGACCTCTCCCTGTCCGCTTTCACTCGCCCTTCGCTGGCTCTAGTACTCTGCACTCGGTCACCCTTCTGCTTTTCTCTTTGGACAGAAATCGGCGGGGAGCTGTCCCGGGCCCGAAGAACGCGAGGGGGTGGAACTGCATACGTGCAGCTTCCTTCCGGCGCATTCAGGAGACCCGTACGCAGCCCGTCATGATTGGGGTACCTGACCTGTGTACTCTACACCGAGTTTCACACGGAAATTTCCTTCCGTGAAGGGGAAATTGCTGGACCAGGTGGACATTGTCATGGGGTCTCCATTACTGAGACGAACTTTCGACTCTGGATTTTCTTCACTAAATTTCAATTTCATCGGCTTCCATGGTTAGGATTTGAACCCATGTTCCCGGAGGTTTAACTGGCCCACTGGATTACTGGTCCAGTGAATCTAATGCCGACCAGGATTCCCATCCCCGCAGAGACCTCCTGAATGCACTCGATCTGTGTTTCAATTGGGCTTCGATCAGCCATGGGCCCTGCCTCACCTCAGGAAATGTTTGTCACCAACCGCTTGGCGGATATGCCCAAAAACCTCTTCAGTTGCAAGAATGGCCACGTGGGCTGCTTTACTGTGCAGGTATCCGTGAGGAGAGCTGACAGTATCTTTATTAATCCCACCCTCAGCATCGCTGTGGCGTGTCCCATCGGCTTTGCCTCCATGGCTACATTTACCTGAAACCACAATAGAGTCATCAAAATCATATTGATACACTATCTTTATCCGAGTGGATCATATTTATACACAATCTTTACCCTAGTGAACATCCAAGTGAATCATATTTACACACTGGGCTGGATTCTCCAGAGCCCGATGCCGAAAACAGGATTGGCGATCGGGTGGAGAATGGATTCTGACTCCGGAATCGGGGCAGGCACCGGTTTGATGCTGGTCCGGTCCCTTCAAACCGGTGTCATTGGGAGGTGCGCCACGCACCCTTTCAACGTAGGTGGCACACCGTCAGCCGGCCCACCCATGATGTTCCGACCCCGATGGGCCTAGTTCCCGACGGTGCGGGCCACATCCAGTCCCAACGGTTGGGAACCCGGCGTGCTGGCTGCGGACAGTATCCAGCGCCGCCACACTCGTCCGGGATCCGTGCTGCTGGCCGGGGGGGAGGGGGCTTCTGCTTGAGCTGGGGGGGGAGTGATGAGGGGTGGCCAGGGGATGGGGCAGGAGTGGGCGGGTTAGGGTTCCAGCACAGCCAGCGCAATCTTTTCCGGCGCGACCGGTGCAGGCTGTCAGCCCTGCTCATGCGCGGCCTGGGACCGGCCCATTCTTTGGCCATTTTCAGCACTATGTGCGGGCATTTCACGCGGCGCCGTGCTAACCCCTTACCAGTAGCAGAATCGATGAGTGGTTCGCATCAATTTTCCTGTCGTGAACCACCCACGGATTCCCCGTTCGCGCCGCCATTTAGCCTCAGGAACGGAGATTCCAGCCCACTATCTTTTTACTTGTGAACACCCTAGTGAATCATATTCATACACTATCCTTATGCTGGTGAATTCCCAGTGAATTATGTTTATTTACTATCTCCATCAGGTAGCACAGTGGTTAGCACTGTTGCCTCATAGATCCAGCGTTCCAAGTTCAGTTCCCGGCTTGGGTCACTGTGCGGAGTTTGCACTTTCTCCCCCTGTCTGCGTGGGTTTCCTCCGGGTGCTCCTGTTTCCTCCCACAGTCCAAAGATGTGCAGGTTAGGTGGATTGCTCAGGCTAAATTGCCCCTTAGTGTCCAAAAAGGTTAGGTGCGGTTACAGGGATAGGGTGGAGGGGTGGGCTTAAGTAGGCTCTCCAAGGGCTGGTGGAGACTTGATGGGTTGAATAGCCTCCAAATGCACTGTACATTCTATGGCAGGGGTGGGCAAACTACGGCCCAACAAAGGTTTTTATGCGGCCCGCCAATGAGGTGCCCGGAATCATAACCGGCATTTTTGAAAAGCCGCCGGGGAAAAGCCGCTGAAGTAAATGCGCTTATTGAATAAGCGCATTTACTTCAGCGGCTTTTCCCCAGCGGCTTTTCAAAAATGCCGGTTATGATTCCGGGCACCTCATTGGCGGGCCGCATAAAAACGCGCGTAGTTGGGTGGATGAGTGGGGCTGTCTCATTGGCCGGTTTAGTTGGGTGTGCGACCAATAGGAGTCCAGGTTACAAACAATAAGCCTTATTATTGTTTGTAACCTGGACTCCTATTGGTCGCACACCCAACTAAACCGACCAATAAGGCAGCCCCACTCATCCACCCCACTACGCGCGTTTTTATCGTTGACTCGGCTAGGCTGTGCTTCTGTCAGTGTTAAGGATCAGCACAAGCAACTTGACACCTGATTTCAACAAACTGGTAAATGACTGCAGTCAGATGCATCATTCTCATTGACATTGTTCTGTTACTTACTGAGGTACTTTGTTTTTCAAATAAATGTGCTTTTTTTTCTTTAAAGACCTTTTATTTTGGCTATTTTAAATATTAATTATTTTACTTAATATACTATGCGGCCCTTTAAAATTGTGAATTTCTGAATGTGGCCCTTGCACGGAAAAGTTTGCCCACCCCTGTTCTATGGTCTATGATCCTCGTGAATCATATTGATGTCCTATCTTTACAGTCTTTAACATCCCACTGAATCATGTTGTTGTACTGGGCTGGAGATTCTGGTCCCACAGCCATGTGTTGGTGGTGTGCTGTTCATGGCGGTGGGATTCTCTCTCTTCCCGCTGCTTGTCAATGCGATTCCTCTTGAAGCCATCCCATGCGACTGGGAAACCGCAGCATGCGTGCACTGCAGGCGGGAAAAGAGAATCCCAACAAGGCGAGAATTCCAACCATTGTCTTTACCCTGGTGAACATCCTGGTGAATCATATAAAAACATTTTGTTTTAAATTTAGAGTACCCAATTCTTTTTTTCCAGTTAAGGGACAATTTAGTGTGGCCAATCCACCTACCCTGCACACCTTTGGGTAGTGGGGGGCGAAACCCACGCAGACACGGGGAGAATGTGCAAACTCCACAATATAATCTTTATTAGTGTCACAAGTAGGCTTACATTAACACTGCAATGAAGTTACTGTGAAAGACCCTAGTCGCCACACTCCAGCACCTGTTCGGGTACATTGAGGGAGAATTCAGAATGTCCACATTACCTAACAGCACGTCTTTCGGGACTTGTGGGAGGAAACCGGAGCACCCGGAGGAAATCACGCAGACAGGGGGTGAACGTGCAGACTCCGCACAGACAGTGACCCAAGCCGGGAATCAAACCTGGGACCCTGGCGCGGTGAAGCAACTGTGCTAAACACTGTGCTACCGTGCCGCCCATACTGAAGGCGGCAGGTTTACAGTCATACCGAGCTCTTGCCTCACTGTCTGTGCATCATCGGAATGTGGAACACGATCAAACTCACAGCGAGAGAGTTCGACCAGCAGCTCGGTTTAATCCTGAGCAGCTCGTTTTGGAATCCCGTCGGACTAGTTTGGATTTGGTCGCTGGAAGATTGTGCAGATGCGATTCTCAATTGCTGAATTTGTTTTTGAGTCTGCTGGTCGGGCCCGTCTCGGGTTGGAGCCCACGGTTCCTGTCAGATTATCATCGTGCCCGCATGGGCTGCCTCACCCACAGGCAATCTCATACCGTTAAAATCTACATCTGCAATTTTGTTCAGGCAAAAACCCTGCACAGGTTGTTCACCCAAATATTTTACACTCATGACTGCAGCAGGGGAGCTCTGCCTGCACTGCGGAGAGAGAGAAGGCCCAGGACAATCATAGACAGACCACTTCAGGAGAAGGAGTAAGGCCACTCGGCCCCTCGAGCCCTGCTACCCCATTCAATAAGATCATGGCTGACTGGATTGTAATCTCAACCCCACATACCCGCTGATCCCCTGATAACCTTTCACCCCCTTGTTAATCAAAAATCTATCTGACTCTGCCTTAAAAACATTCAAATATTTTGCTTCCACTGCGTTTTCAGGAAGAGAGTTCCAGAAACCTGCGACCCTCTGAGTGAAAATATTTCTCCTCATCCCCGTTTTAAAAGAGTGACTCCTTATTTTTAAACAGTGACCCCAAGTTCTATATTCTTCCACAAGAGGAAACATCCTCTCCACATTCACCCTGTCAATACCCCCTCAGGATCTTAAAGGTTTCGATCAAGTCGTCCCTCACTCTTCTAAACCCCAGCGCATACAAACCCAACCTTTCCTCATCAGACAACCGGTCCATTCCTGCTGTTAGTCTGGTAAACCTTCTCTACTGTCCACAATACTCCCGATGTGGCCTCACCAACGCCCTGTACATCTGAAGCATAACATCCCTAATTTTGTAATAAATTCCCCAAACAATAATCAATTGATCGGGCAGCATGGTAGCATTGTGGATAGCACAATTGCTTCACAGCTCCAGGGTCCCAGGTTCGATTCCCGGCTTGGGTCGCTGTCTGTGTGGAGTCTACACATTCTCCCCGTGTGTGCGTGGGTTTCCTCTGGGTGCTCTGATTTCCTCTCACAATCCAAAGATAAGCAGGTTAGGTGGATTGGCCATGCTAAATTGCCCTTAGTGTCCAAAATTGCCCATAGTGTTGGGTGGGGTTACTGGGTTATGGGGATAAGGTGGAGGTGTTGACCTTGGGTAGAGTGCTCATTCCAAGAGCCGGTGCAGACTCGATGGGCTGAATGGCCTCCTTCTGCACTGTAAATTCTATCTATCTATCTATTAATGACATTTTATGAACTTTCCCAAATACTTGCTGTACCTGTACACCGGCCTTTTGTGATTCATGGACTCGGTCACCCAGATCCCTCTATACTTCTGTGCACACAGAGCTGACAGCTCTGCAGTGGCACAGCCAAGTTCCCTGATATCAGATCCTTCCGCGTTTGGTTGACAGAACGTCAGCGGTGTGGGGGGGGGGAGTTTCTGCTGCCATGCTGGCTGGAGCGGGGACTGATAGTGCCGTTTCCACGGAGATCAGGGTACCGTCTTTAAAAGACGCCATAACGTGCATTAAAAACAAAACTCCAGCCCCATCCCCTCCTCCCCTTGGATAAGGAGACCCACCACCTCTCTGAACAAGCACCGGAGCAACATTCATGGAAATGGGGAAACCCCCCTCCCCCCTCAATGGAGCCTGGGCGTGATGTCTCCAACCCCCCCACCCAGGGGGGTTACTGAGCTTTGCCCCATCATGGTTCTCTTCCACTGCTTCCCATTTTGCTGAAGCTATTATAAACCTCGCCAATGGTTTGGGCAGCACAATGGTTAGTACAGTTGCTTCACAACTCCAGGAACCCAGGTTTGATTCCCGGCTGGGTCACAGTCTGTGCGGAGTCTGCATGTCCTCATCGTGTCTGCGTGGGATTCCTCCGGGTGCTCCGGTTTCCTCTCACAGTCCAAAGATGTGCAGGTTAGGTGGATTGGCCATGTTAAATTGCCCTTCATGTCCAGAAAGGTTAGGTGGGGTTACTGGGTTACAGGGATGGGGTGGAGGTGTGGGGTTAAATAGGGTGCTCTTTCCAAGGGCCGCTGCAGACGTAATGGGCCAAATGGCCTCCTTCTGCACTGTAAATTCTATGGAACGCCACGTCACGTCGAGGGGGGAGATCCTTATCTGGAGTGGGGATTCTGGGGTGGGGGTAGTACGTGCCGGGGAACCCTGAAAATTAATGTCAATTTGTTAATAGGAATTTAAACGAGGGACCATTTCCCTGGTGCAGCAGAGAAAACAATTCCACTCCCTAACAGCACAGCAGATGTACCTACACCATCGGGGCTGCAGCGGTTTCAGGAAGGCAGCTTGCCCACCACCTTCTCGAGAGGAAGTTAGGGTTGGGCTGTAGGTTTTGGGCCCAGGCCAGTGACGACCCATATCCCGCAACCGAAACGTTAACTCCGCCACCCTCCGTCGCGTTGGCGGAGATTCCTGGGAGCTGCTCTGTTGCCAAGGTCCAGAGTTCCTGACAACCTTCTCGGGAGTCCAGCCCTGCAGTCGGCGGAGTCTACAGACTGTGGCACTTTCGATTCTGTGAACCCAACACCCTCCCGTCCACTGGGCCTTCACTCACTCACCTTCCGGCTTGTCGAACGGGAGGATGTTGAAATATCCAGTGGTGAGGACCTTCCTGGATTTGATACCTTCGGGAATGTTACCGTGACAAACATCGGTCTCGCAGTTGCTGCACGTCCTCTCGTCCTTTCCTGTCAAGCACATAAGGGGTTAAATTCAGTCGCGGGCTCCGCCTCCATGGTATGGATAACCCGCTCCAATCGGACACCTACAGGGCCGGGATCAAACTCAGGTCCTTGGCGCCGTGATCTTCCAGATTTATCAACCTCTGCTCAGATCCCACCCACATCGGGAGTCCACCGGGTTCCGTTCTGGGCCCCTGCACCTCAGAGAGGAGATATTGTCCTTTGAGGTGGGGCAGCTCAGGTTCACCAGACTGTTCTCGGGCTGAAAGGTTTAAATTATGAAGGCAGGTCACACAGAATGGGCTTGAGTACCTCCCGGTCAGGAAGCTGAAGGGGGTGATCTAATGGACAGATTTAAGATGATTAATGGATTCAGTAGGGTCGAGAGAGTGAAACTGTTTTCTGGGCCTCCTCCTGTTCCTGTGTAACAGGCTCGAAGTGGGGTGGGGGGGGGGGGGGGCTTTGCGTATGAGCAGTGAGAAAGGCCACATCCGGAGGGAGGCACAGACAGAGGGAGCTTTAAACTTGGGAATTTGAAGCAGAGAGGTAATTAGTTCCAGTGTTGCAAGAGGTGCTCTTTGCGTTTTCTCCTTGCTTTGTAACTTTAAATCTTCAGAAAGGGGTCTTGCCCTGCTGCAGCTGAGGGTACAATGGACAGAGCTGATAGGTAAGTGATGGACAAGGTAGGTAAATCTTTACAACTTTTATCACTTATAGTTTGAAAAGATGTTTTGTGGTTTATAATCTGTCGGGCTCTAATGGTAGCAATGAGAGACCGGAACTGAGCAGAGCGGGAGAAATCTGAACAGCAGCCTGGGAAGATAAGTGGTTTCACTGAGATGGGAAATGATAGGCCGGTTAGCCTGACTTCGGTCATTGTCATCTTGAAGAGCTGGGGAACAGAGCCAGGAGACAGAATTTAAGGATCATTGGCCTCCCCGAGGGCTGCGAGGGGTCGGATGTGGGCGCATACGGAGGGCATAAAGGTAGCATGGTGGTTAGCATTTGCTTCACAGCTCCAGGGTCCCAGGTTCAGTTCCCGGCTGGGTCACTGTCTGTGCGGAGTCTGCACGTCCTCCCCGTGTGTGTGTGGGTTTCCTCCGGGTGCTCCGGTTTCCTCCCACAGTCCAAAGATGTGCGGGTTAGGTGGATTGGCCATGCTAAATTGCCAGTAGTGTCCTAAAAAGTAAGGTTGGGGGGGGGGTTGTTGGGTTACGGGTATAGGGTGGATACGTGGGTTTGAGTAGGGTGATCATTGCTCGGCACAACATCGAGGGCCGAAGGGCCTGTTCTGTGCTGTACTGTTCTATGTTCTATACGTGACGGGTATGCTTGAGGCGCTGATGGGACCGGAGGCCTTCCCTCAACCCCTGGAGTTGGAGGGGGCACATAGAGCCCCCGCAAGGAAGCCCAGGACGGGCGACCGACCGAGGGCCTTGGTGGTTTCACCGGCTTGCTGACAGGGAACGTGTGCTGCGATGGGCCAAGGCGGAGAGGAGCAGCAGATGGGAGAACTGCGAGGTGCGCATTTACCAGGACTTGGAAACGGAGCTGGCCAAGAGGCGTGCAGGATTCATCAAGGTAAAGGCAGCCCTCTACAAAAAGGAGGTGAGGTTTGGAATGCTGTATCCTGCAAAGCTTTGGGTTACGTTTGAGGAACTCCACTACTATTTTGAGACACCAGAACAGGTTTGGACCTTTATTAAAGATAAGAAGCTGGACTTGAACTAATGGGCACTTAGTTCTTTCAGTGCTGTACAGTGGCGGTGGTCTGTTAACCTAATTTGCTCTGATTAGGTGTGGACTTTTATTAAAAGAAGAAGCTGGACTGGAACTAAAGGACTCTGGGCTCTCAGAGCTTTTGTGTGGCGGCGGTTTGTTAAACTATCCTGTACTGTAATGTTTTATCCTGGACAGAGAGTGGGGGCTGGAGGGCGCACTGTTTAGGGTGTTTTGGGGGGATTGCAACGGGGGGGGGGGGGGGGGGGGGGGGGGGGGGGGGGGGGGGTGGGGGGGAGAGAGGTGCCCTGCAAAGGGGGCCCTGCACTTGGTACCTTTTGGCGGGAGATCGGGGCCTCTGATAGGAGGATGGGCTAGAGGCTGGTTACGGGACTTGAAAGGGCACGGTGGGATACAATTAGGTTAATGAGTCCCTGGCGTGTGGGGGGAGGGCCCGAGCGCTGGGATGGGAGACAGGTAGGCGCCAAGGGCAGGGGTCAGTGTGGCTAGCGTAGGTCAGGGGGCACCAGGGAGAGTCAGAGGTGGGGCGGGGAAAGCTAGGGCCAAGCGCAGGGCTGACCTGGCAGGTCAGACCTTGGTGGGCAAGGGAGGCCCGGGGGGGGGGGGGGGGTGCGGCGGTGGAAGAGAGTTAGGGCCAGGGTGGGGTGCGGCGGTGGAAGAGAGTTAGGGCCACGTTAGTTTAGTTGAATACGTATGGCATGGGCAAACAGAGCTGGCAGGGGAAGTGCCTTATTAATATGTTTATTCTTTCCCACTGTTCGTTTTCACTATGTTAAGGCTCTTTGCGCAGGGCCATTTTTCTCTCTGCAACTGTTACAAATTTGTGTTAAATAAAAAACCTAATAAAAAAAAAGGGAAATGCATGACAAAATAGGACTGAGTCAGCACGGCTTTGTCAAGGGGAGGACACGTCTGACAAATCTGTTAGAATTCTTTGAGGAGGTAACAAGCAAGTTAGACAAAGGAGAACCAGTGGATGTGATCTATTTAGATTTCCAGAAGGTCTTTGACAAGGTTCCGTATAGGAGGCTGCTAAATAAGTTAAATAAGTTAAGAGCCTATGGTGCTAAGGGTAGGACACTGGCATGGATAGAGGATTGGCTGACTGTCAGAAGGCGGAGAGTGGGGATAAAGGGGTCTTTTTCAGGATGGCAGCTGGTGACTCATGGTGTGCCTCAGGGGTCTGTGCTGGGACCACAACTTTTCACAATATACATTAACATCTGGAAGAAGGAACTGGGGGCACTGTTGCTAAGTTTGCAGATGATACAAACCTATGCAGAGAGACATGTGTTATTAAGGAAGCAGGGGGGGAATCATAATATCCACTCATTGGTATCATGAGATGCAGACAGGCAGTGATTGACACACAGAATAACCAATGAACACTCACGACACAGAACAACCAATCACCAGGCAGAGCACACCACTATAAAGCTCACAGGGCATGAGGGGCTGGTTTAGCTCGCTGGGCTAATCGCTGGCTTTTAAAGCAGACCAAGCAGGCCAGCAGCACGGTTCGATTCCCGTACCAGCCTCCCCGGACAGGCGCCGGAATTTGTGGCGACTAGGGGCTTTTCACAGTAACTTCATTGAAGCCTACTCGTGACAATAAGTGATTTCCATTTCATTTCATTTTCATTAAGGCTCTCCCTCACTCACAGGACATGGCCAGGGAGATAGTCACAGTGCACAGGCCAATGAACATCATCACCATGTGGTAGAGAGCTAGTCTGGTCAAGCCAGTAGGAGATTGTCAGTTAGGTTAATAGAGTGTCAAACCACAGCAGATTATGTACAGCAATCAACAGGTTCAATAAAACAGTATTGGACCATCTCCTGTGTCGGAAGCCTGTTTTTCGTTTTACTGCATCCAGTTGCAGTCGATGTTTGACCAGCACAGACAACACATCATGGTACCAGAGAGCTATTAACTCTAACGCACCTACCTCGAGTGAATCTGCAATGACCAGCACGCAGTCATCCAGCGGCATGGAAAAGATCCAACCTCCTCCGCAACTCCGGATCTCCGGCAACCTCGGCGCCAACTGCAAAGTCTTCAAACAGAAGTTCCTCCTGTATATTGAGGCCTCCGGCCTAGAGGCAGCATCGGATGCCCGAAAGATCACGCTCTTCCTGTCGACTGCGGGGGACCACGCCATCCACATCTATAACTCGCTCACGTTTGCCGATGGCGAAGACAAGACGAAGTTCAAGACGGTTCTGCTGAAATTCGACAACTACTGTGACATTGAGGTGAATGAGAGCTTTGAACGGTACATCTTCCAACAGAGGCTTCAGGGTAAGGATGAACCTTTTCAGTCCTTCTTGACCCATCTCCGCATCCTAGCGCAGTCATGTAACTATGACTCGACGGCTGATTCCATGATCCGGGATCAGATCGTTTTCGGGGTCCAGTCCGACTCCCTGCGGGAGCAGCTCCTCAAAATCAAACAGTTGACCCTCTCCGTCACCATCGAAACGTGCGTTGTACATGAGCATGCCAGGAGAGGACTTCCGGTTGCGGCTATGCGGAGCTAAGCTGCATGTTCGGCAGCTCCCGCTATCATCGGACTTTTGGGCTCTTTTTAGGGCCCGTAACGGCACTTGTCGGACTTTTCCCGGTGTGGGAAGGTAACAGCAACATTTCCCTGCTGGTGGATGGAGCGGGGCGGTTAAAAAAGTGGCATTGGAGCAGAGAAAGGTTCGAGGGAGGAAGACCAAGGTGGCGGCGAGTGGGGAACGGGCAGCGTGGGCGCAGGAGCTGCTCCACCGCTGCTTCAGGGAGCTGAAGGCTGAGCTGCTGGAACCGCTAAAGGCCTCATTCGACAAGCTCCTGGCAACCCAGACGGCCCAAGGGGTGGAGATTCCTGAGATCCAGCAAAAGACCTCGGAGAACGAGGATGAGATCCTAGGCCTGGGGTGAAGGTGGAGGCGCACGAGGCGCTCCACAAGAAATGGCAGGCGAGGCTCGAGGAAATGGGGAACCGATCGCGGCGGAAGAATCTGCGGATCCTGGGCCTCCTAGAGGGGCTGGAGGGATCGGACCTGGGGGCCTATGTGGTCACCATGCTGAACTCGCTGATGGGAGCGGGGTCCTTTCAAGGGCCCTTGGAGCTGGAGGGGGCCCACCGAGTGCTGGTGAGGAAGCTCAAGCCCAGCGAGCTGCCTAGGGCGGTGCTGGTGCGGTTCCACCGGTTCGCTGATCGAGAGTGTGTGCTTAGATGGGCCAAGAAGGAGTGGAGCAGCAGGTGGGAGAATGTGGAGGTCCGAATCTACCAGGACTGGAGTGCGGAGGTGGCGAGGGAGAGGGCCGGTTATAACTGGACGAAAGCAGTGCTGCACAGGAGAGGGGTGACGTTTGGCATGTTACAGCCTTTGGGTCACCCATAAAGACCGTCATCATTATTTTGATTCCCTGGAGGAGGCTTGGGCCTTTGTTCAGGTTTTTTTTTTCCTTGTTCCTTTGTTTCTTGGGGAGTTTGTGGGATGTTTTGTGGGCCCATTGGGCGGGCTCGTGGAGGGGGGGGTGGGTGTTTGGCCGGGGGTGGGGGGGGGGGGGGGGGGTTGGGCGGCCTGGGTTGGGGCTGGGGAGTTTGGGCCTGGAAAGGGAGCTGCGCCAGACGGGGCGGGGCCGGCCGAGCGGG
Organism: Scyliorhinus canicula; assembly: GCF_902713615.1. NCBI lineage: Eukaryota > Metazoa > Chordata > Chondrichthyes > Carcharhiniformes > Scyliorhinidae > Scyliorhinus > Scyliorhinus canicula. The sequence continues at coordinate 53,304,586 of NC_052157.1, forward strand.
TGGCGCGGGCTTTTTTCCCGCGCTATGGGCTGAGGGGCGGGGCTAAAGTTGGAATCGCTGGCTTTTTCCCGCGCTGGGGCCGGAACGGGAGGGGACTGTGCCTGTTGGAGGGCAGGGAGGGGAGGAGCAGTGTTACACTGGGAGGGAGTCGCTGTGGTGGCGGGAGAGGCCGGGGTCAGCAGGAGTCAGCTGACTTACGGGAGTACAATGGGGGGAGTAACGCAGCTGGGGGGGGGGGGGGCCCTAGCTAGGGGGGGACCTAGCTGGGGGGGGGGGGGGGACCTAGCTAGGGGGGGGGGAACCTAGTTGCTGCTGGAAGGGCCGAAGGGGAACTGACGCTATTAGAAGGGGTCAGGACGGGGATTTGCTACTGTGGGGAACGGGCCGTGCGGGGGGCGCGGGCACATGGCTGGCCTAGGAAGAGCTATGGCTGATCGGCGGGGGGGGGGGGGCAATAGCCCCCTGATCCGGCTGGTAACCTGGAATGTAAGGGGACTGAATGGACCAGTCAAACGGGCCCGGGTGTTCGCGCATCTGAAGGGGCTGAAGGCGGATGTGGCCATTCTCCTGGAGACACACCTTAGGTTGGTGGGTCAGGTAAGGTTGAGAAAGGGGTGGGTAGGGCAAGTGTTCCATTCGGGTTTATATGCGAAGAACCGGGGCGTGGTGATTTTGGTGGGGAAGAGAGTGTCGTTTGTGGCGTCGAGTGTGGTGGCAGATAGCTTTGGCAGATATGTAATGGTAAGTGGTAAGCTCCAGGGGGAGCGGGTGGTGCTGGTTAATGTGTACGCCCCAAATTGCGACGAAGTGGGCTTCCTGCGCCGTATGTTGGGCCGGATTTCAGACCTTGAGACGGGGGTCTAATAATGGGAGGGGATTTTAACACAGCGCTGGACCCAGCACTCGACCGCTCTAGGTCCAGGACGGGTAGGAGGCCGGCGGCGGCTAAAGTGTTGAGGGGGTTCATGGACCAGATGGGAGGGGTGGATCCTTGGAGATTTATGAGGCCGGGGATTAGGGAATTCTCGTTCTTCTCCCATGTCCACAAGGCTTACTCCCGGATTGACTTTTTTGTTTTGAGCAGGGCGTTGATTCCAAGGGTGGAAGGCGCGGAATACGCTCCGAATTGGGTAGGCCTTGAGTTGGGGGAGGGGAGGGACCAATGTCCGATGTGACGGTTAGAGGTGGGGTTGCTGGCGAACGTGGAGGTGTGCGGGAGGGTCTGGAGGTGTATAGAGGGGTACCTAGATATTAACGATAATGGGGAGGTGCAGGTGGGGGTGGTCTGGGAGGCTCTGAAGGCGGTGGTTAGTGGGGAGCTGATCTCCATCAGGGCACGTAGGGAGAGGGGGGAGAGGAGAGAGAGGGAGAGTCTGGTGGAGGAGATGGTGAGGGTGGACAGGAGGTACGCGGAGGTCCCGGAGGAAGGGCTATTGAGGAAGCGATGTAGCCTCCAAGCGGAGTTTGATCTTTTGACCACCAGGAAGGCGGAGGTGCAGTGGAGGAGGGCGGTAGGGGCGGTATATGAGTACGGGGAGAAGGCGAGTCGGATGCTGGCGCACCAGCTCCGGAAGCGGGAGGCGGCTAGGGAGATAGGGGGAGTTAGGGATGGAGGAGGGAGTCTGGTACGAAGTGCGAGGGGCATCAACGGGGTCTTTAGGACTTTTTATGAGGAACTATACCGGTCAGTGCCCCCAGTGGAGGAGGGAGGGATGGATCGCTTTCTGGGCAAGCTAAGGTTTCCGAGAGTGGAGGAGGAGCAGATGGCGGGGTTGGGGGTACCAGTTGAGCTGGAGGAGCTGGTTAATGCGATGGGGAGTATGCAGACAGGGAAGGCCCCGGGGCCTGACGGGTTCCCGGTTGAATTCTGTAAGAAATTTTCAGACCTGCTGGGCCCGCTGCTAGTTAGGACCTTTAATGAGGCAAGGGAGGAGGGGGGGGGGGGGGGGGGCTCTGCCCTCGACGATGTCTGGTGCGCTGATTTCAGTGATCCTGAAGCGGGATAAGGACCATCTTCAGTATGGGTCATATTGACCGATTTCGCTCCTAAATGCGGATGCGAAACTGCTGGCCAAGATATTGGCCAGGAGGGTGGAGGACGTCGTGCCGCAGGTCATACACTAGGATCAGACGGGTTTTGTGAAGGGGAGGCAGTTGAATGCGAATGTACGGAGGCTTCTGAATGTCATAATAATGCTGGCAGTGGAAGGGGAGGCGGAAATAGTGGCGGCGATGGATGTGGAGAAGGCCTTTGATAGGGTGGAGTGGGGATACCTTTGGGAGGTGCTGAAAAGGTTCGGGTTTGGAGAGGGATTTGTTAGGTGGGTGAGGCTGCTATATGAGGCCCCGGTGGCGAGTGTGGCTACGAATGGGAGGAGGTCGGAGAATTTTCGACTGTACCGGGGGACGAGGCAGGGGTGCCCCCTGTCTCCCCTGCTCTTTGCGCTGGTGATCGAACCCCTGGCCATGGCGCTGAGGGAGTCAAGGAACTGGAGGGGGATAGTGCGGTGGGGGGAGGAGCACCGATTGTCGTATGCCGATGACATACTGTTGTACGTGGTGGACCCGGTGGGGGGGATGCCGGAGGTGATGAGGATTCTTAGGGAGTTTGGGGACTTCTCCGGATATAAGCTCAATGTGGGGAAGAGTGAGCTGTTCGTAGTACATCCTGGGGATCAAGAGAGAGGGATTGGGGAGCTCTCGCTGAAAAGGGCGGAGAGGAGTTTCAGGTATCTGGGGGTCCAGGTAGCCAGGAGCTGGGGGGCCCTGCATAAGCTCAACTTTACGAAGCTGGTGGAGCAGATGGAGGAGGAGTTTAAGGGGTGGGATGTGTTGCCACTCTCCCTAGCGGGCAGGATCCAGTCTGTCAAAATGACGGTGCTCCCGAGGTTTCTGTTCCTGTTCCAGTGCCTCCCTATCATGATTCCTAAGGCTTTCTTCAGACGGGTCAATAGGAGTATTATGGGGTTTGTGTGGGCGCAGAAGACCCCAAGTGTGAGGAGGGTATTCCTGGAGCGGGGTAGGGATATGGGGGGGTTGGCGTTGCCCAACCTATGTGGGTACTACTGGGCCGCCAACATGGCGATGATACGCAGGTGGGTGATGGAGGGGGAGGGGGCAGCATGGAAGAGGCTGGAGACGGCGTCCTGTGTGGGCATGAGCCTGGAGGCGCTGGTGACGGCGCCGCTACCGCTCCCCCCAACAAGATATACTACGAGTCCAGTAGTGGCGGCTAACCTCAAAATTTGGGGGCAATGGAGGCGGCAAAGTGGGGAGGTGAAGGCTTCAGTCTGGTCCCCGATACCACCAGTTTGTTCCAGGGAGAATGGACGGAGGGTTTCTGAGCTGGCACAGGGCAGGTATCAAGCGGATGGGGAACCTTTTTCCTGACGGGAAGTTTGCGACCCTGGGGGAGTTGGAGGGGAGGTTTGGCCTCCCCCCCAGGGAACACCTTCAGATACATTCAGGTATGGCCGTTTGTTAGGCGGCAGGTGACGGAGTTTCCATTGTTGCCGTCTAGGGGGGTTCAGGACAGGGTGCTCTCGGGGACGTGGGTCGGTGAGGGAAGGATCTCGGCAATCTACCAAATGATGCAGGAGGGGGAGGAGGCCTCGGTGGTGGAGCTGAAAGGTAAGTGGGAGGAGGAGCTGGGAGAGGAGATCGACGAGGGGACGTGAGCGGATGCCCTGGGGAGGGTGAATTCCTCCTCCTCTTGCGCGAGGCTCAGTTTAATTCAATTAAAGGTGCTGCATAGGGCACATATGACTGGGGCAAGGCTGAGCCGGTTCTTTGGGAGAGAGGGACAGGTGTGTCAGGTGTTCAGGGAGCCCAGCAAACCACACCCACATGTTTTGGGTGTGTCCTGCGTTGGAGGGCTTTTGGAGGGGCATCGCGGAGACGCTGTCAAGGGTGGTTGGTTCCAGGGTTGAGCTGGGCTGGGGGCTTGCAATATTTGGGGTAGCAGTGGAGCTGGGAGTGCAGGAGGCGAGAGATGCCGGGATTTTGGCCTTTGCATCCCTAGTAGCCCGGCGCAGGATTCTTCTACAGTAGAAGGATGCGAGGCCCCCGGGCGTGGAATCCTGGGTTAACGATATGGCTGGGTTTATCAAACTGGGGAGGGTCAAGTCTGCCTTAAGGGCAATGGCAACCGTCTCTAGACTTCCTGGCGGAGCGTTAGAGGATGGTTAGTTACAGCAGCAACCCGGGGGGGGGGGGGGGGGGGGGAACGGGCGGGATTGTTTTTTCCTTTATTGGGTATGTGTATTTGTTAATTTATTGTTTCTGTATTGGGGGGGGCTATTGTTCTTATTTTTATTTTTATTCTGTTTTTGTTGGTTAAAACTTGTTGAAAATTTGAATGAAAATTATTATTTTTTTTAAATAAATAAAAAATTAAACATGAGCATGCCAGGAATTGTTACTCCCGCATCAGGGCGGCAGAAATGCAAAACTAGTCTCTCACGAGGCAGAAAGGGTGCAGGCCATCGCAAAAATGCAAGGCCTGAGCATCGTGGAGAGTGGCCGTTTTGCGCGCTTTTCCCGGGTCTCTACGCATACGAGCCACGACCGGGTGGACGACAAGGCCGAAGACTCCGATGTGCACGTGCGAACGTCGGCCGACTGCACTGCGCATGCACGATAGTGCACAGAACGCGCTGACATCAGCGTCATGACGTGTCCAAATTGTGGCTCCGCCCATTTAAAGCGGCAATGGCCAGCCAAAGGAAGGTGATGTCTACAGTGTGGAAAGCCTGGGCATTATGCGGCCTTACGCAGGTCCGCTCCACCGACCAACAGCCAGCGATCCCAGATGCAGCGCAGACGTGTCCGCTGCATACAACAAGGCATGCAGGATTCTGATCCCGACAGCCCGACGGACCCCGATGCTGACTGCCTCAAGTCTCCATACCGGGTGGGCATAATCACCACATATGAGCTGGCCTCCACCGTGCCTGCAAACCGTCTTTCAATCCTCACTGTGGATCCTGACGACGAGTGGTGTGCTGTCGTCACAGTCAACCAGTCTCGAATCTGATTTAAATTGGACATTGGTGCATCTGCACACCTCATATCACAGTCGGACCTCAACAGCATCCGAGACCAGCCCAGCATTTTTCCACCAGCATGCCAGCTCCTTGACTACAATAGCAATGCCATAGCTGCCAGTGGATCGTATCAGCTAGGTGTATCTCACAAGGCAATCAAAGTGACGTTACGATTCGAGATTGTCCGGCCTGACAAGGCATTCCTGCTCAGTGCTCGCACATGCAAACTCCTAAATCTGTTCCAGCGCGTCCATGCTATGTCCTCGACACCGGCGACTGCCTCGCCCAATGTAAATATCCAGGCTCAGATAGACGACATTCTCACGCAATACCACAACGTGTTTGATGGAATGGGCACGCTCCCATATCGTTACAGATATTGCTCAAACTGAATGCCATTCCAGTCATCCATGCACCGCGCCGGGTGCTGGCCCCTCTCAAGGATCGTCTGGAAACGCAGCTACGAGAGTCCAAGACAAGGGTATCATCTCAAAGGTCACAGAACCAACAGACTGGGTCAGCTCCATGGTCTGGGTCAAGAGCCCTCTGGTGAACTCCGCATTTGCATTGATCCCAAAGACCAGGGGCAGAATTCTCCGACCCCCCGCAGAGTCGGAGAATCGCCCCGGGCCGGCGTAAATCCTGCCCCCGCCGTGGCCGGAATTCCCCGCCACCTGGGAATCGGCGGGGGCGGGAATCACGGCAGTCGGCGGGCCCCCCGCGGCGATTCTCCGGCCTGTGATGGGCCGAAGTCCCGCTGCTGTCAGGCCTCTCCCGCCTACGTGGTTTAAACCACCTTTGGTGCCGGCGGGAGCAGGCAGCGCGAGCGGGCCCCGGGGTCCTGGGGGGGCGCGGGGCGAACTGGCCCCACCGATCGGCGGGCGGGCCTGTGCCGTGGGGGCACTCTTTTTCTTCCGCCGCCGCCACGGCGTCCACCATGGCAAAGGCAGAAGAGACCCTCTCCACCGCGCATGCGCCGGGGTGACGCTGGCCGGCGAAGGCCTTTCGGCCAGCCGTTCGCATCGGTCAGCGGGGCGCCAAAGTTCATTTGCGTCGGTCAGCGGAGCGGGAGGCACTCCGGCGCAGGCCTAGCCCCTAAAGGTGCGGAGAAGTCCACACCTTTGGGGAGGCCCGACGCTGGAGTGGTTCTCGCCACTCCGGTGCGCCGGGACCCCCCGCCCCGCTGGGTAGGGGAGAATCCCGGCTCTGAACCGCAACATCATGCGCGAGCACTACCCGATCGCAAAGCGTGAAGGGTTAACCTGTGAGATGGCTCATGTCAAATTCTTTACCAAGCTGGACGCCTCCCGTGGGTTCTGGCAGATGCAGCTGGACAAGTCCAGTTGGAAGCTGTGCACGTTTAGCAATCCGTTTGGCAGGTATTGCTACAACCGCATGCCTTTTGGTATCATATCAGCTTCCAAAGTATTTCATCACATAATGGAACAAATGATGGAGGGCATCGAGGGGGTACGAGCCTATGAGGACGACGGTATCATCTGGTCCACGACGCCCAAGGATCACATCGCTCACCTCAAACAAGTTTTCCAGAGGATACATGAAAACAGCCTCCAGCTCATTTGGTACGTCCGCTATCAAGTTTCTGGGTGACCACATTTCACAGCAGGGTGTGCAACCTGACGCTGACAAGGTGCTGGCAATGCCATGAAGACCTCAGAGGACAAAAAAGCGGTCATCCGCTTCCTCGGGATGGTGAATTTACTCAGGAAATTCATTCCCGACATGGCATCCCACACCACAGCCCTCCGGCATCTCGTAAAAAAGTCGACAGTGTACCAGTGGCTTCCTGCATATCAAGCGGAGTGGCTTGAGCTGAAGGCGAAGCTCACCACAGCCCCAGTACTGGCATTCTTTGACCCAACCAAGGATACCAAGATATCCACAGACTCAAGCCAGGACGGTATTGGGGCGGTGCTCCTCCAGCGAGACGACTCCTCGTCCTGGGCTCCAGTGGCGTACGCCTCCAGGGCCATGACTCCGACCGAACAACAGTTTGCCCAGATCGAAAAGGAGTGCTTGGGTCTCCTGACAGGAATAGTCAAGTTTCATGACTACGTATACGGCCTGCCAAAGTTCACGGTGGAAACAGACCACAGGCCTTTAGTCCACATAATCCAAAAGGATTTAAATGACATGACACCTCGGCTGCAGCGAATTCTTCTTCGTCTCCGCCGATATGACTTTGAACTCGTCTACTCACCGGGTAAGGAGCTGACCGTCGTGGATGCCCTATCCCGATCCGTCACCACGCAGTGTGAACAGAGCGACTTCATTCACCACATTGAAGCACAGGCGCAGCTGTGTTCCAGCAACCTCCCAGCCACTGATGAACAAGTTATACAAATACACGAAGAAACTGCCAAAGATCCCCTCCTGCAGCGCGTGATGAAGCATCTCGCCCATGGCTGGCAAAAGGGGCAGTGCCCCCAGTTCTTCAACGTTAAGGACGAGCTGACGGTTGTTGAGGGGATCCTTCTTAAACTAGATAGACTCGTAATTCCCCAAAGCATGCAAACCATGGTGCTCAGACAGATCCATGACGGTCACCTGGGGGTCGAGAAATGTCGACGCAGAGCTCGGCAGGCAGTTTATTGGCCTGGCATCAGCCAGGATATTGCCAACACGGTCCTCAACTGTACAACATGCCAGACGTTTCAACCAGCTCAGCCCAAGGAAACGCTTCAACAGCACGAGATCGTGACCTCTCCGTGGTCCAAGGTGGGGATAGACCTCTTTCATGCCAATGGGCATGATTACGTGCTCCTGGTCGACTACTTCTCCAGCTACCCGGAAGTGGTCAAACTGTCGGACCTCACGTCTAAGTTCGTCATCAAAGCCCGCAAAGAGACGTTTGCCAGGTATGGGATACCACTCACAGTAATGAGTGACAATGGTCCATGTTTCTACAGCCAAGAGTGGTCCGACTTTGCACGATCCTACCACTTTAGTCATATCACATCCAGTCCCCATTACCCACAATCAAACGGGAAGGCCAAGAAAGGGGTCCATATTGTCAAGCGATTGCTGTGCAAGGCTGCACTCAGTCTCGGATTTCAACCTGGTGCTATTGGCATACAGGGCAACCCCTCTGTCGACTGGTTTGTCTCCAGCGCAGTTGCTCATGAACCGTAACCTGGGGACGACTGTTCCAGCCATCCATGTTCCAGACCTTGACCACCTCACGGTGCTGCAGAAGGTGCAGCTATCCAGGGACCAGCAAAAGATCACGTATGATGCTCATGCCACGGATCTGCCTGCGCTGGCTCCAGACGATGTTGTTCGCGTTCAGCTGCCTGAGGGAGGTTGGTCAGCCCCAGATGTTGTCGTCAGACAGGCTGCTCCCAGGTCTTTCATTGTTCAAATTGCTGATGGCTCCATGTTACAGCGCAACAGGAGGGCGCTGCGTAAAGTTCCCTGCCCATCACCCGACCACACTTCTCCGCATGTCATCATGCCTCCTCCGGACCTCTTGCACCAAGAGGCCACCAATCTGGCAGCGATCCCACCTGTCCACAAGGCCACCGAGATGGCAGCCATCCTGCCTGTCCAGGTACCGCCGTCCCCCCCTCCACCTCTGCGGCGATCGACAAGAATTCGTCGCCCACCACAAAGACTGAATCTATAGACTTAAATCTTGTAAAGTTTGTTCAGTTTGCTCTGTATCTGCACGATAGACACCTTCCCATGTACATATGTTCATTCATTCCCCACTTGTACATAGTTGTGCATGCATATACAGCCACGTTCCAAACTTTATTTTAAAAGGGGGAGATGTCATAATATCTACTCATGTATATCATGAGATGCAGACAGGCAGTGATTGACACACAGGATAACCAATGAACACACACGACACAGAACAACCAATCACCAGACAGGGCACACCACTATAAAGCCCACAGGGCATTAAGGCTCTCTCTCTCTCACAGGACATGGCTAGGGAGATAGTCACAGTGTACAGGCCAATGAACATCATCACAATGTGGTAGAGAGCTAGTCTGGTCAAGCCAGTAGGAAGTTATCAGTTAGGTTAATAGAGTGTCAACCCACAGCAGATTATGTACAGCAATCAACAGGTTCAATAAAACAGTATTGGACCATCTCCTGTGTCGGAAGCCTGTTTTTCGTTTTACTGCATCCAGTTGCAGTCGATGTTGGACCAGCACAGATAACACATCAGGGGGCTGCAGAAGGACTTGGACAGGCTCGGAGAGTGGGCAAAGAAGTGGCAGATGGAATACAATGTGTGAGGTTATGCACTTTGGTCGGAAGAATGGAGGCATAGACTATTTTCTAAAAGGGAAAAGGCTTCGGAAATCAGAAGCACAAAGACACTTCGGAGTCCAAGTTCAAGATTCTCTTAAGGATAACATAGAACATTGAGCAGTACAACACAGAACAGGCCCTTCGGCGTTGTGCCGAGCTTTGTGCGAAACCAAGATCAAGCTATCCCACTCCCTGTCATTCTGGTGTGCTCCATGTGCCTATCCAATAACCGCTTGAAAGTTCCTAAAGTGTCCAACTCCACTATCACAGCGGAACGTGCAGGTCCAATCAGTAGTTCGGAAGGCAAATGCAATGTTAGCATTCATGTCGAGAGGGCTAGAACACAAGACCAGGGAAGTGCTTCTGAGGCTGTATAAGGCTTTGGTCAGACCCCATTTGGAGTATCGTGAGCAGTTTTGGGCCCTGTATCTAAGGATATGCGCTGGTCTTGGAAAGGGTCCAGAGGAGGTTCAGAAGAATGATCCCTGAAATGTAAAGCTTGTTGCATGAAGAGCAGTTGAGGACTCTGGGCCTGTATACGTTGGAGTTTAGAAGGTTGGGGGAGACCTTATTGAAACTTACAGGACACTGCGAGGCCTGGATAGAGTGGATGTGGAGAGGATGTTTCCACTTGTAGGAAAAACTAGAACCTGAGGACACAGCCTCAGACTGAAGGGATGATCCTATAAAACCAAATGAGGAGGAATTTCTTCAGCCAGAGGGTGGTGAATCTGTGGAACTCTTTACCACAGGAGGCTGTGGACACTCACTGAGTGTCTTTAAGACAGAGATAGATAAGTTCTTGATTAATAAGAGGATCAGGGGTTATGGGCAGAAGGAGAATGGGAATGAGAAACATATCAGCCATGATGGAATGGTGGAGCAGACTCGATGGGCCAAATGGCCTAATCCTGCTCCAATGCCTTATGGTCTTATGGCCATACGGGGCTGAATGGCCTCCCCCTGTTCCTGTGTAACAGGGTTAAGGGGGTGGAATGGGTCTCCTCCTGTTCCTATGTAACAGGCTCGAGAGAGGCTGAATGGTCTCCTCCCACCTCAGTGTGATGTTACCGCAGTGAGATTCAGTGTGATTCAGTTTGAGTTCCTACCTGCCCTATTTCCGATGTCTTGGCCTGGAATTATGATGTTGCTGTTTGGTTCAGTGAAACCCAATTCAATCCAGTTACTGTGGCTGTAAAAATCCTGGGAAATAAAGGTGCAGTTAGAAAAATGATTCATTTAACCCAAGAACAGGAGGCACATTCGCCCCCCCCTCCTCCTCCCCCCACTGGGTCCCTGGCGCTGTGAAGCAACAGTGTTAGCCACTGTGCTGCTGTGCCATTACCGTTAGACAGGAACGGGAGGAGGCCATCCAGGTCCCTTGGATCTTTTACACAGGAACAGGAGGAGGCCCATTCATTCCTCGAGTCTGTTCTCTGTTCAATGTGAACCTTTGGATCACAAAAATCTCGGAATCTCAGATTTAAAGTGAACAATCTATTGATTGTTGTTTGAGGAAGAGAAGTCCCAACCTTCCCCCTGCCTGTGTGTGTAGAAATGTTTCCGAATTCCACTCCTGAAAGAGCTGCCTCGCATATTTATAATCCGACCCCTGGTCAGAGACTCCACCCCACCCCAACAGGTGTAACTTATTTCTCTCTATGGACCCCTATCTGTTCCATTCGGTCCATCTCGTCCATGCCACCCCAACGACACCAAGGTGCTCTTTCCAATCCCACCTTCCTGCACCCAGTCCATAGCCCTGTATCTTACAGCAATTTACGATGCAGATCCAAATACTTTTTACAAGTATTTCGGGTCGCTGCCTCCAACACTAACAAGACTTCCACTACCTTCTAGTAAAAAGATTCTTCCTCATGTCCTCTCGACACCTTCTGCCACTTATCTTGAATCTATGTCACCCGGTTCTAGAATCCTCCACCAAGGGAAACAAAATGATCCTGTCTACTCTATCTCTTCCCCTCATAGTTCTTTACACCTCAATTAAGTTACCTCTCAGCTTTCTTTGTTCGAAGGAAAATAACCCCGACCTATCCAATCTCTCTTTGCAGATATGCTTTTCTAGCCTGGCAACATTCTTGTAAACCTCCTCTGCACTCTTTCCAGACCAATATCCCCCTTCCTGTAATGTGGTGACCAAAACTACGCACAGTATTCCAGTTGTGGCCTTACCAGCGGTTGATATAATCAAATCCCTTCCCCTTGACCTTCTAAATTCCTGGAAACGCGAGGCTAACTTATCTTTAACCTCTCCTCACATTTTAACTCTTAGGGTGCCAATCCCGTTCTGGTAAATTGTCACAGCATTCCCGACGAGCACATCTGCTAATTGTGAAGCCCCTCCTGGTGCAATATCTATATTATTCTCTCAGCTAGACCCGAGTCTGGTGTTTCTTGGGAGGAGGATGTTCGAACCCCTGGAAAAAGGTAAATTGGAAAACACGAGTGGGAGCTGGGAAGGGGATGGTGGGGAATGTTTCCCTGCAACGTTCCTCAGTTACCTGCAGTGTGTGCAGTAGTCGACCCATGTTTTTCCGAGCGGTTTGAAGATTCTCCTGCTGGATGTCCTCAATGACCAATTGCAGCAGTTCCAGGATCTTCTCCTTTCCCTCCAGTAGCTGCTCGGAATCAAAGTGACGTTTGGAGGAGAGGGCATACAAAACATCAACAGCAGCATTCTGCAAGGCCAACTCATCCAGTACCTGATTGAACAGCGAAGGGGAAACTGCTCCCTCGTAATATATTTGGAACAGATACTCTGCCGTCAACTGATCATCCTGAAAGGGTAAAGCGTTAACATTTAGACCAACGCAAAACATCCCCATCAAATGCACCCAGTACAGACACAGCATGAGGTTATATACAAGAAAAGCTCCCTCTATACTATCCTCATCAAACACTCCCAGAACAGGTACAGTACAGGGCTAGATACAGAATAAAGCTCCCTCTACACTGTCCCCAACAAACACTCCCAGGGGTTAGATACAGAGTACAGCTCCCTCTACACTGTCCCCATCAAACTCTCCCAGAACAGGTACAGCACAGGGTTAGATACAGAGTAAAGCTCCCTCTACACTGTCCCCATCAAACTCTCCCAGAACAGGTACAGCACAGGGTTAGATACAGAGTAAAGCTCCCTCTACACTGTCCCCATCAAACACTCCCAGGACAGGTGCAGCACGGGGTTAGATACAGAGTAAAGCTCCCTCTACACTGTCCCCATCAAACACTCCCAGGACAGGTACAGCACGGGGTTAGATACAGAGTAAAGCTCCCTCCACACTGTCCCCATCAAACAGTCCCAGGACAGGTACAGCATGGGGTTAGATACAGAGTAAAGCTCCCTCTACACTGTCCCCATCAGACTCTCCCAGGACAGGTACAGCACGGGGTTAGATACAGAGTAAAGCTCCCCCCACACTGTCCCCATCAAACACTCCCAGGACAGGTACAGCACGGGGTTAGATACAGAGTAAAGCTCCCTCTACACTATCCTCATCAAACTCTCCCAGAACAGGTACAGCACGGGGTTAGATACAGAGTAAAGCTCCCTCTACACTGTCCCCATCAAACACTCCCAGGACAGATACAGCACGGTGTTAGATACAGAGTAAAGCTCCCTCTACACTGTCCCCATCAAACACTCCCAGGACAGATACAGCACGGTGTTAGATACAGAGCAAAGCTGAGAGATGGTGGGCCAGCGGATCTACGGACACCCACTCTGTCATCTGCCTCAGACTTTAGCAGTGAATCTGGGCTGAAGTGTGCCTGACGGCTGTCACCACAATGAGCCTGAGCTAGGAGCAGGCCGCCAGGCCTAGACTCACCGTGACTGAGTTGGGAGGGAGGGGCTGGCCCTGGAAGTTGGGAATTTGCTCGAATACTGTGCGGGTGATTCGCAGGGCTCCTTTCTTCGTGATGTCACTGTGGGTGAAGCTGCCTTTGCTGGTCAAGGGCTGGAAGCTGAGTACTCCTCTGGCCCAGAGGCAGATCAGGATTCTGTACAAAATCTTCATCTTCACTTCCATTGCCTTACCTGGAAGACACAAAACCAAACCCATGTGATAGAGTAATCCAGTCATTATCACCGTTTCTCACAATTGACCCTATCGAATCCTTTCATCATCTCCTAGATCTCCTTCATCTCCTAGGCCAGGGGGAACACAAGCCTGTGAGGCCTGCTCTCAGAAGTTAGCCCTTTCAGCCCTGGGATTATTCTGGTGAATCTGAGCTGCTGTCGTGCCCTCTCCCAGGACAATATCTCCCTTCTGATGTGTGTGATCCAGCCCTGAATCCAGTGGTTTCAGATAGGACTGGGGATCTGAGCAGTTTTGATTCAGGTTTCTACGATCTCCCCATGGATCTCAATCCCGCTGACATGTTGGAGATCTTCCCCTTGACCTCTCTTTGCTCTCTTCAGATCCCAGTGCACAAATAGAGAACCCCTGATCTCTCTGACAGAGACCCCCCAAATCTCTCTATACTCTATGGAGATCCCAGTGCCAAGACAGAGACCCCCCCAAATCTCTCTATACTCTATGGAGATCCCAGTGCCCAGAGATCCCCCCCGTACCAAAGAGACAAAAGCTTTGACAAAGGGTCATCTGGCCTCGAAATGTTAGCTCTTTTCTCTCCCGACAGATGCTGCCAGGCCTGCTGAGATTTTCCAGCATTTTCTCTATGGTTTCAGATTCCAGCATCCGCAGAAATTTGTTTTATCCAGAGATCCACCATATCTCTCAGTAGTCTTTGATCCACCAGATCTCTGTGTAGTCTTTGGAGATCTCAGTGGCCAGATGAGATTCCACTGATCTCTCAGTAGTTTCTGAAGATCACTGTGCACAGACTGAGATCCCTCTGAGCTCTGTGCTCCCTGGAGGTTCAGTGTCAGACAGAGATCCCGCTTATCTCTCAGTACTCTCTGGATATCCCAGTGCACAGAGATCCCGCTGATCTCTCTATACTCTCTGGAGATCACAGCACAGACAGAGATCCCCCTGATCTCTCTATACTCTCTGGAGATCACAGCACACAGACAGAGATCCCCTGATCTCTCTATACTCTCTGGAGATCACAGCACAGACAGAGATCCCCCTGATCTCTCTACACTCTCTGGATATCCCAGTGCACAGAGATCCCGCTGATCTCTCTATACCCTCTGGAGATCACAGCACAGACAGAGATCCCCTGATCTCTCTATACTCTCTGGAGATCACAGCACCGACAGAGATGCCTCTGATCTCTCTATACTCTCTGGAGATCACAGCACACAGACAGAGATCCCCCTGATCTCTTGATACTCTCTGGAGATCACAGCACCGACAGAGATGCATCTGATCTCTCTATACTCTCTGGAGATCACAGCACACAGACAGAGATCCTCCTGATCTCTTGATACTCTCTGGAGATCACAGCACCGACAGAGATGCCTCTGATCTCTCTATACTCTCTGGAATCACAGCTCAGACAGTGATCCCCCTGATCTCTCTATACTCTCTGGAGATCACAGCACACAGACAGAGATCCCCCTGATCTCTCTATACTCTCTCGGGATCACAGCTCAGACAGAGATCCCCCTGATCTCTCTATACTCTTTGGAGATCACAGCGCACAGACAGAGATCCCCCTGATCTCTCTATACTGTCTGGAGATCACAGCTCAGACAGAGATCCCCCTGATCTCTCTATACTCTCTGGAGATCACAGCTCAGACAGAGATCCCCCTGATCTCTCTATACTCTCTGGAGATCACAGCACACAGACAGAGATCCCCCTGATCTCTCTATACTCTCTGGAGATCACAGCACACAGACAGAGATGCCCCTGATCTCTCTATACTCTCTGGAGATCACAGCACACAGACAGAGATGCCCCTGATCTCTCTATACTCTCTGGGGATCACAGCACAGACAGAGACCCCCCTGATCTCTCTATACTCTCTGTCGATCACAGCTCACAGACAGAGATCCCCCTGATCTCTCTATACTCTCTGGAGATCACAGCTCAGACAGAGATCCCCCTGATCTCTCTATACTCTCTGGAGATCACAGCTCAGACAGAGATCCCCCTGACCTCTCTATACTCTCTGGAGATCACAGCTCAGACAGAGATCCCCTGACCTCTCTATACTCTCTGGAGATCACAGCACACAGACAGAGATCCCCCTGATCTCTATATACTCTCTGGAGATCACAGCACACAGACAGAGATCCCCCTGATCTCTATATACTCTCTGGAGATCACAGCTCAGACAGAGATCCCCCTGATCTCTATATACTCTCTGGAGATCACAGCTCAGACAGAGATCCCCCTGATCTCTCTATACTCTCTGGAGATCACAGCTCAGACAGAGATCTCCCTGATCTCTCTATACTCTCTTGAGATCACAGCACACAGACAGAGATCCCCCTGATCTCTCTATACTCTCTGGAGATCACAGCACACAGACAGAGATTACCCTGATCTTTCTATACTCTCTGAATATCACAACACACAGACAAAGATCCCCAGAGATTACCCTGACCTGTTTATGGTGTTTGGAGATCCCAAAGTGGAAATCAAGTGCTCTTACGTTTCTCTTTTGCAGGCAGGCCGCAGGCAGCTACCTTGTGATAAATGTGACCTGTCACAAGAACCAGGTCACTCGCTCAAATGCAAATTAATTCTGCCACAATTCTACCTTCAAGGCTGAAGGATTTTGAACACAACCATCGGTCTGGGGAGTTTAACCAATTATTTCCTTGAGGTACTGAGTGAGGAACAAATCAAAGTTGCTGAAGAGTATAAAGTGTATACCAAGTGAGTGTACACACACAAATACACTGCAAACATATATACCAAGTGAGTACACACACACACACGCAGTGCAAGGAGACTACCCGCTCCCCCTCCGCACCGCCCACCCCCCCCCCCCCCCCCCCCCCCCCCCCCCCCCCCCCCCCGACAAAGGCCACTTGTCGACCCTGGTGATGAAGGATTTGGGGATGAAGATTGGGAGTGATCTGAATACGAAGAGGAACCTGATCCGCATGTTCATTTTGACCCTCTGTACCCTTCCTGCTAGCGGAAGAGGGAGCAAGGCCCATCTTTGCAGGTCCTGCTCTACATCCTCCACCAGGATGGAGAGGTTCCATTTGAGGAGCCTCTTCCAGGTGTGGGCCACTTGCATCCCCAGGTACCTGAATTGAGTTTGGGTCATATTAAACGGTAATTCCTCCAGCTCCGTTCAGGGGTTCACCGGGAAGATTCTGCTCTTTCCAGGTTGAGTTTGTAACCTGAGAAGGCTCCTAACTCCCTGAGTTATCGTTCCCATGCTGGCTACAGGGTTTGACACATAGAGGAGCAGGTCGTCCGCATAGAGTGAGACTCTGTGCTCTCTGCCCCCTCTACGAATACCCGTCCACCACTCCACCCATCTAAGGACGATCGCCTGCGGCTCAATTGCCAGTGTGAACAGGAACGCGTGGTTAATGGGCATCCCTGCTTCGTTCCCCTGTGCAGTCAGAAGTACTTGGTTCTGGTGGCATTAATACGCATGCTCACCATAGGAGTGCTGTATAAGATCTTCACCCACGGGGTGAACCCTACCTTGAACCCAAACCGTTCAAGCACCTCCGTGAGGTACCTCCATTCTACTCAATCAAAGGCTTTCTCAGCGTCCAGGGAGATGATCACCTCTGGTGTCTTACCCCCAGGTGGGGTCATTACTACATTCAGCAGCCGTTTGCTCTTAACAAACCTGGTCTGATCTTCCATGATCACGTCTGGCAGGCAGCTCCCCAGATGCCTCACCAGAGCTTTTGCAAGGACTTTTGTGTCAGTATTTAGGAGAAATATGGGTCTGTATGTGTTGAATCCACAATAAGTAGATTGCATAGACAATAGTAGAAATTAGGAACAAGGTTTATGTCAATACAATTCTAATACTCCTCCACTTCTCTGAAAGGTCTCTTTCCCAAACTTGCACCTAGGCCAGGGCTTTTATACAGCTGGGCTCTCCTTGTAGAGGGGAAGCCCTGCCTCCTTAAAGGGGAAGTCCAGCTCCCTTAAAGGGGAGGTTTATACTCCGGGAAGTCATGGGAAATCGTATTGTCCTGATCCCGGTGTTGTGTTCGGTGTTCGTTGTCCAGCAAGGAATCTGCAGAACTACTGTGACTTGTCCAAACAGGATTTTATTAATGGACACTTGGTAAGGTAACGATCTGATACAGAGCAAGTTATCATGGAGTTTCTTTAGACTGCCCTGGAACTATCTCTGTACACGTCTGGCCTCATGTACGTCTTCTAACCTTCTCTGGCTGACTGGATCTGCCCTGACCTCCATTAGGGTTACAACAGTTTTGGTGGATGGGTATTTGTCGTGTCTTTGTCCTTTTGAGGATGGGTTCGAGGCCTGGGCCAGTGTGGGTGACAGGGGCTTTGACAGTGAGTTGTTGAGCATCTCCCGCAGGTGCGGGGCCAGCACTGCTGAGAATACTTTGTAATCCGTCCGGTCCTGATACTTCCCCTGATTACATGGAGCTGATGCACGCCACGATTTCGCCCAGCCCCAGCGGTACTTTCAGCCCTGGTTTCCTGTCCTCCCCTACCACTGGTATGTCCAGTCTGTCGAGGAACTGTTCAATCCCCGAGTTCAGAGATATATAGCCCCAGGTAAAAGTTTGTAAAGGCCTCGTTAACCTTGTTTGAGGCCGCTACCATCCCATTGTTGCTATCCCTAACTCTCTCTTTCACGGCCGCCTGTTTCTCAACTGGTGCACCAGCATGTGGTTGGCCTTGTATTCATGTCTGTAGAAGGCTCCTGGTGCCTGCCGGAGCTGGTGGACTGCCTTCCTTATGGAGAGCAGGTCAAATTCCATCTGCAGCTTTTTCCTTTCCACTGTTCCACGGTCGGGGCCGTGGAGTATCGTCGATCCACTTCCAGGTCAGCCGCTGCTTGGCTTTCCTCTCCTTCCTGTCCCGAAGGGCTCTATAAGCTATAATTTCCCCCCTGATCACCGCCTTCCGTGCCTCCCAGAATGTGGAGGATGACACCTCCCTGTTCTGGTTGTAGGTTACATAACCATCGGTGCCTTGGGATATCTTTGTACAGAATTCCATATCGGCAAGCAGAGTTGCATCCTGCCTCCTTGGGGGGCATGGGCTCCATCCCTTCTCCAAGCTTACATCCCGGCAATGTGGCAAATGATCGGAGATTACAATCGCGGAGTATTCCGCCTTTGTTAACCCTGGAAGCACCATTTTCCCGATGACAAAAAAAATCTATGTGTGAGTAAGCCTCGTGCAGTTGGGAGAAAAAGGAGAATTCTTTTTCTCCAGGGTGGTTGAACCTCCATGGGTCTACCCCCTGATCTGCTGCATGAACGCGTTCAATTGTTGTGCCATGCCTGACATGTTACCTGTCCTGTGTTGGATTTGTCCAAAATCGGGTCCAGTGCACAGTTAAAGTCCCCCCAGCCCATGATGAGTCCAGGTCTGTGATTTCAGCCATCTTCTTTTGACAAATTCAGCATCGTCCCAGATCGGGGCATATATATTTACCAAGACTACCCTCCAGGGTCCTGCTGACTATCGCGTATCGCCCCCCTGGGTCCGTCACTATGCTTTGTCGCTGAAAATGCAACAGTCATGTTAATTAGTATGGCCACACCCCTTAGCCATGAAACATAACTAAAATGTTTGCCCCACGCACCCTTCCTTACCCGCTGCCAGTCTCTCTCTCTCTCTCAGGCGTGTCTCCTGTAAGAAGGTCACGCCCACCCTCAGACTCTTGAGATGGGCGAGGACCCTGGAGCTTTTCACCAGCCCCTTGAGGCCCCTCACATTCCATGTTATTAACCAAATTGGAGGGGAGGAGCTTTCCCACCCCCCCTATCCTGTGGGTTAAACCATACTCACCCTGTGGGCCTGGCCCTGTTCGTCCAGGCCTGCCCTTGCTCACAGGCCATTCAAGATGGCCGCCGAAAACTTCCTCATTTTCACCATCTCTACGTGTTGTCTGCTGGAGTCACACTCTGCCCTCTCCCCTCTCCCCTCCCCCTGTCCCCCTTTGTTTCTCCCCCTGTACCCCTCCCCTCATGCTGGCCCTCTTCAGGCGAGGGAAAACCAAACCGCACCCCACTTTTGGACAGGGCAGATTTGGCACTGTTGAATTCTGCCCAGTGCTTGGCCAGATCGACACCACTTGGCCAGATCGACACCAATATCCCAGTACAAGCAGATGGAATATCCTTCCCACTTGCAGCCTCTCGCGCTCGTCTCCCACCTCAGGATCTGCTCTTTATCTTGGTATCTGTGGAGCCTCATGATTATTGCCCGTGGTGGCTCCCCCACCTTGGGCCCATGCTGAAACGACCTGTGGGAACGGTCTATCTCTAGGGGCTTGGCCAAGTCCTCCTCGCCGACCAGCTTCTCGAGCATTACTGCCATGTACTCCGTGGGGTTTCTCCAACCGTTCATTGTGGCAGCCCCACAATTCTCAAATTCTGCCGATGCGTGTGGTTCTCCTGGTTGGCGAATTTGTTGTTCAGCCCCTTCAAGTCTCCTCAGCCTCAAGTGCAGCGACCCGGTCCCCTTAGTCAGTGGTGACCTTCTCGAGGTCCTTTATCTTCTCCTGGGCCTCCAGCCTACGCTCCATATTGACCATCGCCTTCCTCATGAAGGCCTTTGCAGCTTCCACAGCCGTTACAATGGCTGCCAGGAGGCCTCTCCTCATCACCCTGTGTCTCTGGAGCTCAGAGGTGATAAAGCCACCAGCTTCCCTTAGTGCCTGGGTCTGTGTTGGGTGCTATGTGGGATCGGCCCTCCCTGTGTCCGTCACTCCACTGTGGCTGTGGGATCGGCCCTCCCCGTGTCCATCACTCCACTGTGGCTGTGGGATCGGCCCTCCCCGGGTCCGTCACTCCACTGTGGCTGTGGGATCGGCCCTCCCCGTGTCCATCACTCCACTGTGGCTGTGGGATCGGCCCTCCCCGTGTCCGTCACTCCACTGTGGCTGCCGGCTCCGAGGCTGAGGTTTCCCTCGCCTCGTCGCCGCTGGGATTCCGGCCTGGCAAACACACACACACTCACACACGCACGCATACTCACGCACACACATTTACACACACACACACACACTCACAGTCACACACACTCACACGCACACTCACGCACACACATTTACACACACTCAGTCACACACACTCAGTCACACACACACACACTCACGCACAGATTCACTCACACACTTACACACACACTCACAGTCACACACACTCACACACACTCACACTCACGCACACACTCACGCACACACATTTACACACACTCACACACACTCACAGTCACACACATGTATACACTCACTCACACATATACACTCACTCACACTAACTCACACACACACATACACACTAACACTCGCTCAGACACGCACACACACACAGGCACACACATACTCACACACATACACAATGACACACACACTCACTCACACACACACACCCACACACACTCTCACTCACATACAGACTCACTCACACACACTCTCACACAGTCACTCACTCACACAGACAATCACACACACTCACTCACACTCACACATGCACTCACACTCACTCACACACACACACACTCACATACAGACTCACTCACACACTTGCACACACACACTCATACACACTTATACACACACACAAACACACACACTCATGCACACTCACACACTCATGCACACACTCATACACACTCACACACACACTCACAAACACACACTCACACACACACTCACACACACACTCACACATGCCCACACACAGTCACTCACACACTCACTCACACACATACACACACACACTCACGCATGCACACACACTCATTTACACACACACTCACACACTAACACATGCCCACACACACATGCCCACGCACGCACTCACAGACGCCCTCACACACACACACAGACACTCACACACACCCACACACATACACACATACTCATTCACACACCCATACATATACACTCATTCACACACACTCACACGCACACACACACACACACACACACACACACACTCACTCACGTGTATACACTCACTCACACGTATACACTCACTCACACGTATACACTCACTCACACACACCCATACACACTAACACTCGCTCAGACACGCACACACACACTCAGGCACACACATACTCACACACATACACAATGACACACACACATACTCACTCACACACCCTCACTCGCACACACTCACAAACAGTCACACATACACGCAATCACTCACACACACACACCCACTCACACACAAACACTTACACAAACACATATGCTGACTCACACACATGCACACTCACTCATACACACATCCACACACTCAGACACACACACCCACACACACACTCACTCACATACAGACTCACTCACACAGTCACTCACACAGACACACACACACACACTCACTCACATACAGACTAACTCACACACACACTAACTCACACACACTCTCACTCACACATACACACTCACACACACTCACACACACACACACTCACATACAGACTCACTCACACACACACACATACTCACTCACAAAACCATCCACACACTCACTCACTCATAGATACCCACTCACACCCACACACACACTCATTCACACACCCACACATATACACTCATTCACACACACTCACTCACACTCACACACTCACACGCACACACATTCATACTCACACACACACTCACTCACATGTATACACTCACTCACACGTATACACTCACTCACTCACACACATACACACCAACACTCGCTCAGAAACGCACACACACACTCAGGCACACACATACTCACACACATACACAATGACACACACACATACTCTCTCACACACACACTCACTCGCACACACTCACAAACACACACACTCACTCACACACAGTCACACGTGCACACATACACGCAATCACTCACACACACAAACACTCACACACTTACACACACACATACGCTGACTCACACACACACTCACTCACACACACACACACACCCACACACACACTCACTCACATACAGACTCAGTCACACACACTCTCACACACACACTCATTCACACAGACAATCACACACACTGACTCACACTCACACATCACACGCATACACACTCACACTCACACACACACTCACACACTTACACACACACATACGCTGACTCACACACACGCACACTCACTCACACACACACACCCACACACACACTCACACACACACTCACTCACATTCAGACTCACCAACACACACTCACACACACACTCATTCACACACCCACACATATACTCTCATTCATACACACTCACACGCACACACTCTCACACACACTCACATACTCACACACACACTCACTCACTCACACAAACTCATACACACACACATACACACTAACACTCGCTCAGACACGCACACACACACTCAGGCACACACATACTCACACACATACACAATGACACACACATACTCACTCACACACCCTCACACACACTCACTCGCACACACTCACAAACACACACACTCACTCACACACAGTCACACATGCACACTCACACACAATCACTCACGCACACTCACACACACACAAACACTCACTCACACACTTACACACACACATACGCTGACTCACACACACGCACACTCACTCACACAGACTCACACACACACACACACTCACTCACATACAGACTCACTCACACACACTCACACACACTCACACATACTCACTCACTAACTCACTCACAGTTCCACACACAAACACTCACTCATACACTCTCTCAGACACACACCCTCACACACAGACATTCACTCACACACACACACACACACACTCATTCACACACACACTCACACATGCCCACACACAGTCACACACACACACACACACACACACATACAGGGGCTGGTTTAGCTCACTCAGCTAAATCGCTGGCTTTTAAAGCAGACCAAGCAGGCCAGCAGCACGGTTCGATTCCTGTACCGGCCTCCCCGGACAGGCGCCGGAATGTGGCGACGAGGGGCTTTTCATAGTAACTTCATTGAAGCCTACTCGTGACAATAAGCGATTTTCATTTTCATTTCATTTCACTCACACACACACACTCACTCATGCACACACACTGATTTACACACACACATTCACACACACACTCACACATGCCCACACACACAGAAACACACACGCACTCACACATGCCCACACACACTCACAGACGCCCTCACACACACACATACACACACACACTCACACTTACATGTATATACTCACTCACACGTATACACTCACTGACACATACACACTAACACTTGCTCAGATAGCACACACACACTCAGGCACACACATACTCACACACATACACAAAGACATACACACATACTCACTCACACACCCTCACACACGCACTCACTCGCACACACTCACAAACACACACACTCACTCGCACACAGTGACACATGCACACATACACACAATCACTCACACACACACACAAACACTCACTCACAGACAGACTCGCTCACACACACTCTCACACAGTCACTCACTCACACAGACAATCACACAGACTGACTCACACTCACACACTCACACGCACACACACTCATACTCACACACACACATATACACTCATTCATACACACTCACACGCACACACTCTTACACACACACTCACATACTCACGCACACACTCACGCGCGCACACTCATACTCACACACACATTCACTCACATGTATACACTCACTCACACGTATAGACTCACTCACACGAACTCACACACACATACACACTAAGACTTGCTCAGACACGCACACACACTCAGGCACACACATGCTCACACACATACACAATGACACACACACTCACTCACACACCCTCACACACAAACTCACTCGCACAAACTCACAAACACACACACGCAACCACACACACACACTCACACACACACAAATACTCACTCACACACTTACATACACATACGCTGACTCACACACATGCACACTCACTCACACAAACTCACACACACACACACTCACTCACATACAGACTCACACACATACTCTCACACAGTCACTCACTCAAACAGACAATCACACACACTCACTCACACACACACGCACTCACACTCACTCACACACACTCACACACACTCACACACTCACTTACATACACACTAACTCACCCACTCAATCACTCACTCACACACACTGTCGCACACACACACACTCTCACACACACAAGCATTCACTCACACAAACACTCACACACTCACTCACATACACACTCACAGACATACACACAGTCACTCTTACACACTCACACCCGCACACACACTCACTTACACATACACACACAAATTCACTCACACGCACATTCACTCACACACATACACTCACTCACACTAACACACACACACTTACACTCACACATACTCACACACACTCACACTCAGTCACACACACACACACTCAGTCACACACAGACACACACTCACACACACAGACTCACACACACACACATGCCCACACACACCCACACACATACACACAGGCACTCATACACACACTAATTCACACAGCCACACATATACACTCATTCACACCCACTCACACGCACACACTCACACACACACACTCACATACTCATACACACACTCACACACATACACTCAAACTCACACTCACACACACACACACTCACATGTATGCAGTCACTCACACACATACGCACTACCTTGCGCTCAGACATGCACACACACACTCAGGCATACACATACGCACACACACACACACACACAATCACACACACACGCACACTCACAAACCCTCACATACATACTCACTTGCACAAACACACACATAGTCACTCACACACACACCTACACACTCACTCACACACAAATTCACTCACACACACACATACACTCACTCACACATATTCAGTCATACAACCTCACCCACATACAGACTCACTCACGCACACTCAATCACACACACACTCAATCACACACACTCTCACACACACAAGCACTCACTCACACAAACACTTACACCCACACACACACACACACTCAGGCACACACATACTCACACACATACACAATGACACACACATACTCACTCACACACCCTCACACACACTCACTCGCACACACTCACAAACACACACACTCACTCACACACAGTCACACATGCACACTCACACACAATCACTCACGCACACTCACACACACACAAACACTCACTCACACACTTACACACACACATACGCTGACTCACACACACGCACACTCACTCACACAGACTCACACACACACACACACTCACTCACATACAGACTCACTCACACACACTCACACACACTCACACATACTCACTCACTAACTCACTCACAGTTCCACACACAAACACTCACTCATACACTCTCTCAGACACACACCCTCACACACAGACATTCACTCACACACACACACACACACACTCATTCACACACACACTCACACATGCCCACACACAGTCACACACACACACACACACACACACATACAGGGGCTGGTTTAGCTCACTCAGCTAAATCGCTGGCTTTTAAAGCAGACCAAGCAGGCCAGCAGCACGGTTCGATTCCTGTACCGGCCTCCCCGGACAGGCGCCGGAATGTGGCGACGAGGGGCTTTTCATAGTAACTTCATTGAAGCCTACTCGTGACAATAAGCGATTTTCATTTTCATTTCATTTCACTCACACACACACACTCACTCATGCACACACACTGATTTACACACACACATTCACACACACACTCACACATGCCCACACACACAGAAACACACACGCACTCACACATGCCCACACACACTCACAGACGCCCTCACACACACACATACACACACACACTCACACTTACATGTATATACTCACTCACACGTATACACTCACTGACACATACACACTAACACTTGCTCAGATAGCACACACACACTCAGGCACACACATACTCACACACATACACAAAGACATACACACATACTCACTCACACACCCTCACACACGCACTCACTCGCACACACTCACAAACACACACACTCACTCGCACACAGTGACACATGCACACATACACACAATCACTCACACACACACACAAACACTCACTCACAGACAGACTCGCTCACACACACTCTCACACAGTCACTCACTCACACAGACAATCACACAGACTGACTCACACTCACACACTCACACGCACACACACTCATACTCACACACACACATATACACTCATTCATACACACTCACACGCACACACTCTTACACACACACTCACATACTCACGCACACACTCACGCGCGCACACTCATACTCACACACACATTCACTCACATGTATACACTCACTCACACGTATAGACTCACTCACACGAACTCACACACACATACACACTAAGACTTGCTCAGACACGCACACACACTCAGGCACACACATGCTCACACACATACACAATGACACACACACTCACTCACACACCCTCACACACAAACTCACTCGCACAAACTCACAAACACACACACGCAACCACACACACACACTCACACACACACAAATACTCACTCACACACTTACATACACATACGCTGACTCACACACATGCACACTCACTCACACAAACTCACACACACACACACTCACTCACATACAGACTCACACACATACTCTCACACAGTCACTCACTCAAACAGACAATCACACACACTCACTCACACACACACGCACTCACACTCACTCACACACACTCACACACACTCACACACTCACTTACATACACACTAACTCACCCACTCAATCACTCACTCACACACACTGTCGCACACACACACACTCTCACACACACAAGCATTCACTCACACAAACACTCACACACTCACTCACATACACACTCACAGACATACACACAGTCACTCTTACACACTCACACCCGCACACACACTCACTTACACATACACACACAAATTCACTCACACGCACATTCACTCACACACATACACTCACTCACACTAACACACACACACTTACACTCACACATACTCACACACACTCACACTCAGTCACACACACACACACTCAGTCACACACAGACACACACTCACACACACAGACTCACACACACACACATGCCCACACACACCCACACACATACACACAGGCACTCATACACACACTAATTCACACAGCCACACATATACACTCATTCACACCCACTCACACGCACACACTCACACACACACACTCACATACTCATACACACACTCACACACATACACTCAAACTCACACTCACACACACACACACTCACATGTATGCAGTCACTCACACACATACGCACTACCTTGCGCTCAGACATGCACACACACACTCAGGCATACACATACGCACACACACACACACACACAATCACACACACACGCACACTCACAAACCCTCACATACATACTCACTTGCACAAACACACACATAGTCACTCACACACACACCTACACACTCACTCACACACAAATTCACTCACACACACACATACACTCACTCACACATATTCAGTCATACAACCTCACCCACATACAGACTCACTCACGCACACTCAATCACACACACACTCAATCACACACACTCTCACACACACAAGCACTCACTCACACAAACACTTACACCCACACACACACACACACTCAGTCACACACACATTCTCACGCACATACACTCACTCACTCACACACACACACACATTCACACACTCACACACACACTAACACACAGTCACACACACACACAATCACACACACACAGACAAACACACACACACAGACAAACACACACAGACTCACACACTCACACACAGATTCACACACACGCTAATTCACACACCCACACATATACACTCATTCACACACTCTCACACACACACTCGCACTCACATACTCACACACACACTCACACACACACACTCACACACACTCACACACTCACTCACATGTATACAGTCACTCACACGTATACACTCACTCACACTCACACACATACACACTAACTCTCGCTCAGACATGCACACACACTCAGGCACACACATACCCACACACACACACTCACTCACATACAGTCACACATGCACACATACACGCAATCACACACACACACATGCTCAAACTCACACACACTCACACACACACTCACTCACATGTATGCAGTCACTCACACTCACACACGTACACACTAACTCTCGCTCAGACATGCACACACACTCTCCGGCACACACATACGCACACACACTTACACTCACTCACAAACCCTCACATACATACTCACTCGCACACACTCACAAACACACACACGCACTCACACACAGTCACACATGCACACATACATTCACTCACACACATACACTCACTCACTCACACACACTCACTCACTCATACACACACTCACACACACACACACTCACTCATGTATACAGCCACTCACACGTGTACACTCACTCGCACGTATACACTTACACTCACACACACACGCTAACTCTCGCTCAGACATGCACACACACATTCAGGCACACACATACGCACACACACACACACACACCCTCACACACCCTCACACACATACTCACTCGCTCACACTCACAAACACACACACGCACTCACACTCAGTCACACATGCACACATACATTCACTCACACACATACACTCACTCACTCACTCACACACACTCACTCACACACAGTCACACTCACACACACCCACACACACCCACACACATGCACACACACACTCACACACACACTAATTCACACACCCACATATATATACTCATTCACACATGCACACACACACTCACACTCACATATTCATGCACCCACACTCACTCACACACTCACACTCACATATTCATGCACCCACACTCACACACACACTCACTCACATGTATACAGCCACTCACGTATACACTCACTCGCACGTATACACTCACTCACACTCACACACACACACACTAACTCTCGCTCAGACAAGCACACACACACTCTGGCACACACATACGCACAGACACACACACCCTCACACACAGTCACACATGCACACATACACGCAATCACTCACACACTCACACCCACACGCTCACCCACACACAAATTCACTCACACACACACAATCACCCACACACACACTCACTCACACACATTCAGTCATACAAACTCACTCACATACAGACTCACTCACACACACACACAATCACACACACACTCAATCACACACACTCTCACACACACAAACACTCACTCACACAAACACTCACTTACACATTCACTCACATACACACTCACAGACACACACACAGTGACCCTTACACACTCACACCCACACACACACACTCACTTACACACACACACTCACACACAATCACAGACACACAATCACTCACACACACACACCCACAGACGCACACACCCCCACACACACTCACTTACACACACACACATACTCACTCACACTCACACACAGCCACACACCCACACACACTCACTCACACTCACACACACTCACTCACACAGCCACACACACACATACAAACACACATTCACACACACTAATTCACACACCCACACATATACACTCATTCACACATGCACACGCTCTCACACACTCACACTTACATACTCACACACACACTCACACACACACTCACTCACACTCACACACACATGTATACAGTCACTCACACGTATACACTCACTCATAGTCAAACACATACACACTAACTCTCGCTCAGACATGCACACACACACTCAGGCACACACATACGCACACACACACACTCACATACCCTCACACACACTCACCCGCGCACACTCACAAACACACACATGCACTCACACACAATCACACATGCACACATACACGCAATCACTCACACACACACACTCACACACACACTCATCACATACACACTCAGACACACGCCGTCACTATTACACACTCACACCCACACACTCACTTACACACACACAGTCACTCACACACACTCACGCACTCACTCACACACACACTCACACACAGTCACACTCACAAACTCACACACACCCACACACCGACACACACATACATACACACTCACACACACACACTAATTCACACACCCACACATATACACTCATTCACACATGCACATTCTCTCACACACACACTCACATACTCACGCACACACACTCACACTCACTCACACACACTCACTCACATGTATACAGTCACTCACACGTATACACTCACTCACACGTATACACTCACTCATACGTATACACTCACTCTCGCTCAGAAATGCACCCTCACACACATACTCACTCGCACACACTCACAAAGACACACACGCACTCACACACAGTCTCACATGCACACATACACGCAATCGCTCAAACACACACACTCACACACATACTCACTGACATACACACTCACAGACACACACAGTCACTATTACACACTCACACCCACACACACACTCACTACACACACACAGTCACACACATACACACACATTCACTCACATGCATACACTCACTCACACACACTCACTCACACGCACACACACACACTCACACAAACACTCACTCACATGTATACAGCCATTCACACGTATACACTCACTCACATGCATACACTCACTCACACTCCCACATACTCACATGCACACTCACACACAGTCACACTCACACCCACCCACACACACACACATATACACACACTCACACAAACACTCACTCACATGTATACAGCCATTCACACGTATACACTCACTCACACGTATACACTCACTCACACTCACACACATACACACTAACTCTCGCTCAGACATGCACACACACACTAGGGCAAACACATACACACAGACACACACACCCTCACACACAGTCACACATGCACACATACACGCAATCACTCACATACACTCACCCACACGCTCACTCACACACAAACTCACTCACACACACAGTCACACACACACACACATTCACTCACACACATACACCTACTCACTCACACTCACACACACTCACACGCTCACTCACACACACACTCACACACAGTCACACTCACAAACTCACACACACCCACACATATACACACCCACACACACACACTCACACACACACTAATTCACACACCCACACATTCACACATGCGCATTCTCTCACACACACACTCACACTCACATACTCACGCACGCACACTCACACTCACTCACACTCACTCACACACACACTCACTCACATGTATACAGTCACTCACAGGTATACACTCACTCACACGTATACACTCACTCACACTCACACACATACACACTAACTCTCGCTCAGAAATGCACACACACACTCAGGCACACACATATGCACACACACAAACACACACACTCACACACCCTCACACACATACTCACTCGCACACACTCACAATGACACACATGCACTCACACACAGTCTCACATGCACACATACACACAATCACTCAAACACACACTCACACGCATACTCACTCACATACACACTCACTTACACATACGCAGTCACACACATACACACACATTCACTCACATGCATACACTCACTCACTAACACTCACACACACTCACGCACACGCACACACAGTCACACTCACACACACCCACACACACCAACACACACACTCACACACACACTAATTCACACACCTACACATATACACTCATTCACACATGCACACACACACACTCACACACACACTCGCACTCACACACACACTCACACAAACACTCACTCACATGTATACAGCCATTCACACGTATACACTCACTCACACTCACACACATACACACTAACTCTCGCTCAGACATGCACACACACACTAGGGCAAACACATACACACACACACACACACCCTCACACACCCTCACACACATACTCACTCGCACACACTCACAAACACACATGCACCCACACACAGTCACACATGCACACATACACGCAATCACTCGCACTCACTCACACACAAACTCACACAAACACTCACTCACATGTATACAGCCATTCACACGTATACACTCACTCACACGTATACACTCACTCACACTCACACACATACACACTAACTCTCGCTCAGACATGCACACACACACTAGGGCAAACACATACACACACACACACCCTCACACACCCTCACACACATACTCACTCACACACACTCACTAACACACATGCACCCACACACAGTCACACATGCACACATACACGCAATCACTCACACACACACACACACTCACTCACACACATTCAGTCATACAAACTACTCACATACAGACTCACTCACACACACAATCACACACACACTCAATCACACACACTCTCACACACAAACACTCACTCACACAAACACTCACATACACACTCACAGACACACACACAGTGACTCTTACACACCCAGACACACACTCACTTACACACACACAGTCACACACACACACACATTCAGTCACACACATACACTCACTCACACTACACACACTCACTCACTCACACACACACTCACACAGTCACACTCACACACACCCACACACATACACACACACACTCACACACACACACTAATTCACACACCCACACATATACACTCATTCACACATGCACACACTCTCACACACTCACTCACACTCACATACTCACGCACCCACACTCACTCACACACATACACCTACTCACTCACACTCACACTCACACACAGTCACACTCACAAACTCACACACACCCACACACCCACACACACATACACACACACACTCACACACACACTAATTCACACACCCACACATATACACTCATTCACACATGCACATTCTCTCACACACACACTCACACACTCACGCACACACACTCACACTCACTCACACTCACTCACACACACACACGCTCACTCACATGTATACAGTCACTCACACGTATACACTCACTCACACGTATACACTCACAGTCAAACACATACACACTAACTCTCGCTCAGAAATGCACACACACACTCAGGCACACACATATGCACACACACACTCACACACCCTCACACACATACTCACTCGCACACACTCACAAAGACACACACGCACTCACACACAGTCTCACATGCACACATACACGCAATCACTGAAACACACACACTCACACGCATACTCACTCACATACACACTCACAGACACACACAGTCACTATTACACACTCACACCCAAACACACACTCACTTACACACACGCAGTCACACACATACACACACATTCACTCATGCATACACTCACTCACTAACACTCACACACACTCACTCACATGCACACTCACACACAGTCACACTCACACCCACCCACACATACACACACACACTCACACACACACTAATTCACACACCTACACATATAAACTCATTCACACATGCACACTCACACACACACACACTCACACACACACTCACTTACACACACACACACTCACTCACACACAATCACACATACACAATCACTCACACACACCCACAGACGCACACACACTCACTTACACACACACACATACTCACTCACACTCACACACAGCCACACACCCACACACACTCACTCACACTCACACACACTCACATACTCACTCACACTCACACACAGCCACACACCCACAAACACCCACACACATACAAACACACATTCACACACACACTAATTCACACACCCACACATATACACTCATTCACACATGCACACGCTCTCACACACGCACACTTACATACTCACACACACACTCACATACACACACTCATTCACACTCACACACACACTCACACACACATTCACACATGTATGCAGTCACTCACACGTATACACTCACTCACAGTCAAACACACACACACTAACTCTCGCTCAGACATGCACACACACACACAGACACACACATACGCACACACACACCCTCACACACCCTCACACACATACTCACTCGCACACACTCACAAACACTCACGCACTCACACACAGTCACACATGCACACATACACGCAATCACTCACACACACGCACACACACACACACACTCACTCACACACAAACTCACTCACTCACACACAATCACACACACACACTCACATACATTCAGTCATACAAACTCACTCACATACAGATTCACTCACACACACAATCACACACACACTCAATCACACACACTCTCACACACACAAACACTTACTCACACAAACACTCACTTACACACTCACATACACACTCACAGACACACACACAGTGACTCTTACACACTCACACCCACACACATACTCACTTACACACACACATTCACTCACACACAATCACACACACACAATCACTCACACACACACACCCACACACAGACTCACTCGCACACACATAAACACTCACTCACACAAACACTCACTTACACACTCACTCACATACACACTCACAGACACACACAGTCACTCTTACACACTCACACCCGCACACACACTCACTTACACACACACACAGTCACACACACACACATTCACTCACACACATACACTCATTCACTCACACATACTCCTCACACTCACACACAGTCACACACCCACACACATACAAACACACACTCACACACACACTAATTCACATACCCACACATATACACTCATTCACACATGCACACGCTCTCACACACACACTCACACTTACATACTCATGCACACACACTCACACACACACACTCACACACACATTCACACACACCATCACTCACATGTATAGTCACTCACACGTATACACTCACTCACAGTCAAACACATACACACTAACTCTCGCTCAACATTCACACACACACTCAGGCACACACATACGCACACACACTCACACACTCACACACCCTCACACACACTCACTCGCACACACTCACAAACACACACATGCACTCACACACAGTCACACATGCACACATACACGCAATCACTCACACACACACACACACACACACACTGACATGTATACAGCCACTCACATATACACTCACAGTCAAACACATACACACTAACTCTCGCTCAACATTCACACACAAACTCAGGCACACACATACGCACACACACACACGCCCCCTCACACACATACTCACTCGCACACACAAACACACACACGCA
The DNA here is from genome assembly GCF_902713615.1 of Scyliorhinus canicula. Lineage (NCBI taxonomy): Eukaryota > Metazoa > Chordata > Chondrichthyes > Carcharhiniformes > Scyliorhinidae > Scyliorhinus > Scyliorhinus canicula. The sequence continues at coordinate 53,340,176 of NC_052157.1, forward strand.
CTCACACACAGTCACACATGCACACATACACACAATCACACACACACACTCAATCACACACACTCACACACACAAACACTCACACACACACACACTCACATGTATACAGCCACTCACACGTATACACTCACTCGCACGTATACACTCACTCAGACGCACACACTAACTCTCGCTCAGACATGCACACACACTCAGGCACACACATACGCACTCGCACACGCAGACACACCCTCACACACATACTCACTCGCACACACTCACAAACACACACACACACTCACACACAGTCACACATGCACACGTACATTCACTCACACACATACACTCACTCACTCACACTCACACACACTCACTCACTCACACACACACTCACACTCACACACACCCACACACATCCACACTCACACTCACACACACAATGACACACACTCACTCACATGTATACAGCCACTCACACGTATACACTCACTCGCACGTATATACTCACTCACACTCACACACACTAACTCTCGCTCAGACATGCACACACACACTCAGGCACACACATACGCACACACACACACGCACCCTCACACACATACTCACTCGCACACACAAACACACACACGCACTCACACACAGTCACACATGCACACATACACACAATCACACACACACACTCAATCACACACACTCACACACACAAACACTCACTCACACAAACACTCACTTGCACACTCACTCACATACACACTCACAGACACACACACAGTGACTCTTACACACTCACGCCCACACACACACTCACTTACACACACGCACTCACTCACACACACGCACTCACTCACACACAGTCACACACACACAATCACTCACACACACACCCACAGACACTCACTTACACACATACTCACTCACACTCACACACAGCCACACACCCACAAACACTCACTCTCACTCACACACACTAATTCACACACCCACACATATACACTCATTCACACATGCACACACACACTCACACACCCTCACACACACTCACTCGCACTCACTCACAAACATGCACTCACACACAATCACACATGCACACATACACGCAACCACTCACACACACACATACTCACACACACACTCACTCACATACACACTCTTAGACACACACAGTCACTATTACACACTCACACCCACACACACTCACTTACGCACACACAAACAGTCACACACACACACATTCACTCACACACATACACTTACTCACTCACACTCACACACACTCACACACTCACTCACACACACTCACACACAGTCACACTCACACACACACCCCCCCCCCACACACACACACTCACACACACACGAATTCACACACCCACACATATACACTCATTCACACATGCACATTCTCTCACACACACACTCACACTCATATACTCATGCACACTCACTCACATACACTCACACTCACACACACACTCACTCACATGTATACAGTCACTCACACGTATACACTCACTCACACGTATACACTCACTCACTGTCAAACACATACACCCTAACTCTGGCTCAGAAATGCACACACACACTCACTCACTCACACACACACTCACACACAGTCACACTCACACACACCCACACACACACACACACTCACACACACACTAATTCACACACCCACACATATACACTCATTCACACATGCACACATCCACACTCACACTCACACACACACTCACACACACACTCACTCACACACTCACTCACATGTATACAGACACTCACACGTATACACTCACTCGCACGTATACACTCACTCACACTCACACACAATAACTCTCGCTCAGACATGCACACACACACTCAGGCATACACATACGCACACACACACAAACACACACCCTCACACACCCTCACACACATACTCACTCGCACACACAAACACACACACGCACTCACACACAGTCACACATGCACACATACACGCAATAACTCACACTCACACACACACGCACACCCACACGCTCACTCACACACAAACGCACTCACACACACACAATCACATACACACACACTCACTCACACACATTCCATCATACAAACTCACTCACATACAGACTCACTCACACACACAATCACACACACACTCAATCACACACACAAACACTCACTCACACAAACACTCACTTACACACTCACTCACATACATACTCACAGACACAGTGACTCTTACACACTCACACACACACACTCACTTACACACAAACACACACAATCACACACACAATCACTCACACACACACACCCACAGACACACACCCACACACACTCACTTACACACACACACACACACATACTCACTCACACACAGCCACACACCCACACACACTCACTCACACTCACACTCACACACACTCACATACTCACTCACACACAGCTACACACCCACACACACCCACACACATACAAACACACATTCACACACACACTAATTCACACACCCACACATATACACTCATTCACACATGCACACGCTCTCACACACTCACACTTACATACTCACACACACACTCACACACACACACTCACTCGCACTCACACACACACTCACTCACACACACACATGTATGCAGTCACTCATACGTATACACTCACTCACAGTCAAACACACGCACACTAACTCTCGCTCAGAGATGCACACACACACACAGGCACACACATACTCACACACACACCCTCACACACATACTCACTCGCACACACTCACAAACACACACGCACTCACACACAGTCACACATGCACACATACACGCAATCACTCACACACGCGCACACACACACACACACACCCACACGCTCACTCACACACAAACTCACTCACACACACACAATCACACACACACTCACACACATTCAGTCATACAAACTCACTCACATACAGACTCACTCACACACACAATCACACACACACTCAATCACACACACTCTCACACACACAAACACTTACTCACACAAACACTCACTTACACACTCACATACACACTCAGACACACACACAGTGACTCTTACACACACACCCACACACACACTCACTACACACACACTCACACACACACAATCACTCACACACACACACACCCACAAACTCACTCGCACACACACAAACACTCACTCACACAAACATTCACTTACACACTCACTCACGTACACACTCACAGACACACACATACACTCACACACTCACACTCACACACACTCACATACTCACTCACACTCACACACAGCCACACACCCACACACATACAAACGCACACTCACACATACACTAATTCACACACCCACACATATACACTCATTCACATATGCACACGCTCTCACACACACACTCACTCTTACATACTCGTGCACACACACACACACACACACATTCACACACACATTCACACACACCATCACTCACATGTATAGTCAATCACACGTATACACTCACTCACAGTCAAACACAAACACACTAACTCTCGCTCAACATTCACACACACACTCAGGCACACACACACACACTCACACACCCTCACACACACACACTCACAAACACATACACGCACTCACACACAGTCACACATGCACACATACACGCAATCACTCACACACACACACACTCACTCACATACACACACAGTCACTATTACACACTCACACCCACACACACACATTCACTCACACACATACACTCACTCACTCACACACACATACACACACACACACTCACACACAGTCACACTCACACACACACACTCACTCACATACACACACAGTCACTATTACACACGCACACCCACACACACACACATTCACTCACACGCATACACTCACTCACTCACACTCACACACAGTCACACTCACACACACACACCCCCACACACACCCACACCCACACACATATACACACAAACACTCACTCACACACTAATTCACACACCCACAGATATACACTCATTCACACATGCCCACTCTCACACACGCACTCACACTCACATACTTACGCACCCACACTCACATTCACACACACACACTCACACTCACACAAACACTCACTCACATGTATACAGCCACTCACACGTATACACTTATTCACACTCACTCACATACACACTAACTCTCGCTCAGACATGCACACACACACTCAAGCACACACATACGCACACACACACACACACCCTCACACAGATACTCGCACACACTCACAAACACACACATACACTCACACACAGTTACACATGCACACATACACACAATCACTCTCACACACTCACACATACCCACATGCTCACTCACACACAAACTCACTTACACACACACACACTCACTCACACACATTCAGTCATACAAACTCACTCACATACAGACTCACTCACACACACACTCAATCACACACACTCTCACACACACAAACACTCACTCACAACAAACACTCACTTACACATTCACTCACATACACACTCACAGACACACACACAGTGACTCTTGCACATTCACACCCACACACACACTTAAACACACACACACTCAGTCACACACACACATTCATTCACACACATACACTCACTCTCACACACACACGCACTCACACACACACACTCACAGACTCACACACACACACAAACACACACACAGACTCACACCCACACACATTCACACATACACACTGGACGAAATTCTCCCAACGGGAGACTAAGTCCCGACACCGGAGTGAAAACCGGAGTGTTTCACTCCGGCATCGGAGGCGACACCCCGCCCCCTATTCTCCCACCCCCGGGGGGTTAGGAGCGGCGCCGCGTCATTTAAGCGCGCCGGGCCTTGACGCCACATAAAAGCGGCGGCCCGTAAATTACGCGGCCGGCCCCAACCCGCGCATCCGCGGTTGCCGTCCTCCCCGCGGCCGCCCCGCAAGAAATGTCGGATTGATCTTGCCGGGCGGCGGAGGAAAGGAGGTCTTCCTTCAGAGGCCGGCCCGCCGATCGCGGGCCAGACCCCTTCTGAGCGCCCCCCCGGTGCTGGATCCCCCCTCCCCCCCCTCCCCCCCACACCCCCCCACATGCCGCCCCCCCCCCCCCAGCGTTCCCGTGCTGTTCCCCGCCGGCAGCGACCAGGTGTGGACAGTGCCGGCGGGAACCTGTCGTGTTGGACAGGCCGCTCGGCCCAACCGGGCTGGAGAATCACCGCTCGCCCGTTACAAACGGCGATCGGCGATTCTCCCAGCGGCCAGCCGTGAATCTCGCCGCGCCGGTTTGGGGGGGGGGGGGGGGGAGAATCGCGTGCGGCTGCCGGGGCGGCGTGGTGGGGGGGGAGAATTCCGCCCACTAATTCTCGCTCAGACATGCACACACACAGTCAGGCACACACATACGCACACACACCCAATCACACTCACACATACTCACTCACACACCCTCACACACATGCTCACTCGCACACACTCACAAATACACACACGCACTCACACACAGTCACACATGCACACATACACGCAATTACTCACACACACACACACAGTCACTCACATACAGACTCACACACACACTCACATATCTCACACACTCACTCATCACACAGATACTCACACACATGTACTCACACACACACACACACACTCTCGCAGTCGCACATACACACTCATTGACACACACACACTCACTCACACACACTAACTCACACACTCACTCACATACACTCCCACACACTGACTCACACACGCACACACACTCACTCACAAAACCACCCACACATTCACGCACTCACAGACACCCACTCACACACACACTCACATATAGACTCACCCACACACACTCAATCACACACACACTCAACCACACACACTCTCATACACACAAACACTCACTCACATAAACACTCACACACTCACTCTCACACAGACACTCACTCACACACACACATACTCACTCACTCTCACACACACAAACACTCACTCACATAAACACTCACACACTCACTCTCACACAGACACCCACTCACACACACACACACACACTCACTCACACACATTCAGTCACACACATTCAGTCACTCACACACACACACACAAACACTCACTCACACACTCACTCACACACATTCAGTCGCACACATTCAGTCACAACACACACAGACACTCACTCACTCACTCACACACATTCAGTCACTCACACACACACACACAAACACTCACTCACACACTCACTCACACACATTCAGTCGCACACATTCAGTCACAACACACACAGACACTCACTCACTCACTCACACACATTCAGTCACACACACGCAAACACTCACTCACACATTCACTCACACATTCAGTCACACACATTCAGTCAACCACACACACACACACATTCAGTCACACACATTCAGTCACACACAAACACAAACACTCACTCACAGACACACTCACAGACACAGTCACTCACACCCGCACACACACACTCACTTACTCACACAGACGCACTCACACACACACACATTCAATCACACACACACTCACAGACACTCACTCATTCACTCACTCACACACACAAACACTCACTCACACACTCCCACACACTTACACACATACTCACTCACACACATACTCACACTCTCACTCACACACATACTCACACTCTCACTCACACACATGCGCACTCACATACACACACTCACTCACATACAGACTCACTTACACACTTACACACACTTACTCACTCACTCTCACACACACTCACACACACAGACTGACACATACACACTCACTCACACACTTTCACACACACGCACTCACTCACACATAGTCACACATAAACACACAAACACTCACTCACTCACTTACAGACTCACTCACACACACACACTCACTCACATACAGACTCACTCACACACGCACTTACACACACTCACTCACACTCACTCTCGCTCACTCACACTCACTCACACACACACAGACACACTCGCACACACAAACGCTTACTGACTCACACACACTCACAAACACACACTCACAAACACACAGTCACACACACACAAACAATCTCTCACGCACACACTCACACACACACTCACTCACACACTTGTACACACATGCACACTCATTCACACACACACACACTTTCTCACATACTCATTTATACACACACACTGAGTCAGACACACATGCTCACTCACGTACACACACTCACTCACGCACACACACACTCACTCACACACACTCACACTGTGATATATATCACGTTCGCCGCAGAATTTGGTTTAAAACAAGGCACTAAACAAACAGCTTTTTAATTCAATGTGGAATAAAACCACTTCAGCTAAAGGTCAGGTAAAGGTTACCACCTGATGGGAGAAACTGAAGCTGGTTTCAAAGACTCATTAATGCAAACAAAGAAAGTCTGTTCTTTTGATAAGCCATAAAAATTCTTTGAGATTATTCCCTGAACCTATATAGTCAAAACATAATCCTTCAGTTAAACAGATACACAACTCTTTCCCTAACTATACCTCTTGACACTTAGAATAACACCCTGACAGGGAAGCACGGTGGCCTAGTGGTTAGCACAGCTGCCTCATGGCGCTGAGGTCCCAGGTTCGATCCCAGCTCTGGGTCACTGTCCGTGTGGAGTTTGCACATTCTCCCAGTGTCTGCGTGGGTTTCGCCCCCACAACCCAAAAATGTGCAGAGTAGGTGGATTGGCCACGCTAAATTGCCCCTTAATTGGAAAAAAGTATTGGGTACTCTAAATTTTTTTTTTAAAGAATAACACCCTGACAAAAGTGTCTGTTTTGGTATCTAAAGAACATGACAACACTGAAAAAAGACAGGCCTCTATACGGGCCCTCCCTTGCCACTATATCTTAGGACACCTGATATTTACAGACCCGACGACCATTAAAAGATGTTTTAATGATAATACGTCCAATTAGCCATTTGGCTATAGGTAATTAACAAACAATAAGTTACAGGATAACAGATGCCTTCCTTGACCGATAAGGGAATTTTCATGTATAAAACGAGAAGGCAACTTAGCAGAAAAGCACACCAACACATTTTCCTGCTGACCCCCCTTCGGGGTGAGAGTCAGTTCTGTCCTTAAAAGCTTGCCTCATCAGACAAAGCCACGGGTGTTGTAAGTATGGTTTTGTTTAACTTCTTAGAAATGTATTAATAAATTGATAGGAGACACTTTAGGATTTTCCATGTTTCAGATATTACATAGACATAGAATTTACAGTGCAGAAGGAGGCCATTTGGCCCATCGAGTCTGCACCGGCTCTTGTAAAGAGCATCCTACCCAAGGTCAACACCTCCACCCTATCCCCATAACCCAGTAACCCCACCCAACACTAAGGGCAATTTTGGACACTAAGGGCAACTTAGCATGGCCAATCCACCTAACCTGCACATCTTTGGACTGTGGGAGGAAACCGGAGTACCCGGAGGAAACCCACGCACACACGGGGAGGATGTGCAGACTCCGCACAGACAGTGAGTCAAGCCGGAATCGAACCTGGGACCCTGGAGCTGTGAAGCCATTGTGCTATCCACAATGCTACCGTGCTGCCCACATATCTCATTCTATTGAGAGAAGTTAGTGTATTAACAGACAATTAAAGACTTTTATTTGATTTATATTTTAACTCTGCAATTCTGTATCTATCGGGAGTATTTTTTATAATAAAAATACTTTGATTAAAATTATACTGTGTCGACTCACTCACAAAGTCTAAACTCCTAGACACTCATTTAGGAAGTCTTAAATGACGAAGGACCCACAACGATAGAGGTAACAATTTAGTTATGAGTGACGGGTCTGAGATTTTCCCATAAAAAGTAACTGAGATCCTGTTTAACTGTCTGAGACCCGGAAAAGCATTCTCCCTTCGTGAGATCTATTCTGAGTCTCAGCGGAGAAACAGGTTTCCCTCTTTTGTGGGTTAACCTACAGCATAGGTTATTCATAAAGTATTATCAGGTCAGGAATAACCTAAATCCTTCACAACACTCAGTCACACCCAACACTCACACTCACTCACACAGTCACACACACACTCTTGCACACATTCACTCACTAAGACACAGACATTCACACACAGAAACACGCAATCACATACAACACTCTCTCATCTGCGCACATACACTGTCACACACTCATGCACACAAGCCAATGCACGGTCTGTTGTAGGGGCTGGAGGAGGTTACAGACATAGGGAGGGTTGTATGGGCTGGAGGAGGTTACAGAGATAGGGAGGGTTGTAGGGGCTGGAGGAGGTTACAGAGATAGGGAGGGTTGTAGGGGCTGGAGGAGGTTACAGAGATAGGGAGGGTTGTAGGGGCTGGAGGAGGTTACAGAGATTGGGAGGGTTGTAGGGGCTGGAGGAGTTTACAGAGATAGGGAGGGTTGTAGGGTCTGGAGGAAGTTACAGAAATAGGGAGGGTTGTAGGGGCTGGAGGAGGTTACAGAGATAGGAAGGGTTGTTGGGGCTGGAGGAGGTTGCATTGGTCAGGAGGGTTGTAAGGGCTGGAGGAGGTTACAGAGATAGGGAGAGTTTTGGGGCTGAGGAGGTTACAGAGATATGGAGGGTTGTTGGGGCTGGAAGACGTTACAGAGATAATATTGTACATACCCTCTCTGGTGCATCCAAGAATTGAATGAATGTTAGAGACGACACTGGTATCTGAAACAGGTAGCGATCAAAGGTTGTGAATAGAATGATAATTGGTGCTGCTTCCTGGAATCAGGTGTTGTTTTACTGCTTCAAGATAATGATTGTCTTTGATGGAATTTTAATCAGTTAATTTCCTCAGAACTGGATTTACAACTCGAAGCCTGTCCTGTCATTCAGGGAGTGAACTTTTTTTTTAAAATGTATTTTATTCCAGACTTATTCAAACGGTTGTAAAGACAAACAGTCCAGGGAATATACTCCCCACCACAAAATTTTGCAGTTTGTACAAATTATTCACCATTTTCCACCCCGCTCCCCCCATCCCCCACGACGTACATCTCCTCAAACGTGGCCACGAACATCCCCACCTCGCCTCAAGCCCTCCGCTGAACCCCTCAGTTCATATTTAATATTTTCCAGACAGAGAAAGTCATTTAGGTCTCCTCGCCAGCCCACCACCCCCGGCGGCGTTGCCGTCCGCCATTCAAACAAGATCCTTCGCCGGGTGATGCTCGATCAATGACTCCAGAAATGAGATTGGATGACAATTGAAGGCTTTATTGGACTAGACGTTTCCCTCAGCAGCGCAGGTACAGAATGCAACAGCTAGGGAGACACAGACTCTTATACTCTGCCTTAATTGGCGGAACCAGGAGACAGGCTTCACCAATGATCTTGCTGTCTCAGGTACCTCCCACACCAATGGTCTTACAGCATCAACCTAGGTACCGTAATACCCCAAATACTGACTACCACACCAGGCACACAGAGAGGCGGAGGCCACAACATCGGCCTTCCTCCCCTCCATCTTCTCCGATATCCCGATTATCTCCACCAAAGGGTCTGGCCCAACCTCCTCCTCCACGATCTTCATTAGCAGTGTGAACGGTCCTGCTCAGTATTATTGTTGCTTCTTGCAAACCCAAAACATACGTGTGTGATTGGCTGGTCCCCGTCCACACACCCACCTCTCACACTCGCCTGCCACTCCCTGGGAGAACCCACTTATTATCGCCAGAGCCATATGCACCCTGTGCGCCATCTTGAATTCTATCTGGCCCATCCTCGTGCACGAGGAGGCTGCGTTTACCCTATGTAGCACCTCGCTCCATATTCCCCAGTTTATCTCCCCTCCCAGATCCTCCTCCCACTTCTCCTTAATCTTCTCCCACCTGCTCACCTCCCTGTTCGGCTCTGCATCGCGAAAGCAGCGCCGCCCCCGCTCTGGTTGTAAACCTGGATTCCCCGGCCGTTCGCCGAACGCGATTTCGGCGTCGGCGACTGGAGAATCCAATGCACGGTCTGTTGTAGGGGCTGGAGGAGGTTACAGAGATAGTGAGCGGTGTAGGGGCTGCAGGAGGTTACAGAGATAGTGAGCGGTGTGGGGGCTGGATGAGGTTACAGAGATAGTGAGCGGAGTGGGGGCTGGAGGAGGTTACAGAGATAGGGAGTGTTGTAGGGGCTGGAGGAGGTTACAGAGATAGGGAGGGTTGTAGGGGCTGGAGGAGGTTACAGAGATAGAGAGCGGTGTAGGGGCTGGAGGGGGCTACAGAGATAGGGGGTTGTAGGATCTGGAGCACGTTACTGGGATATGGAGAGATGTAGGGGCTGAACCTGGTTACAGAGATAGGGAGGTTTGTAGGAGTTGGAGGAGATTACACAGATAGTGAGTGGTGTAGGGACTGGAGCAGTTTACGGGGATAGGGACGGTTGGAGGGGCTGCAGGAGGTTACAGAGATAGGGAGGGGTTAGACGTGCTGGAGGAGGTTTCAGAGGTAGGGAAGGGTTATAGGTGCTGGAGGAGGTTAGAGAGATAGTGAAGGGTTGTAGGTGTTTGAGGAGGTTACAGAGATAGTGAAGGGTTATAGCTGTTTGGGGAGGTTACAAAGATAGGGAAGGGTTATAGGTGCTCGAGGAGGTTACAGAGATAGGGAAGGGTTATAGGTGCTCAAGGAGGTTACAGAGATAGTGAAGGGTTGTAGGTGTTTGAGGAGGTTACAGAGATAGTGAAGGGTTATAGCTGTTTGGGGAGGTTACAAAGATAGGGAAGGGTTATAGGTGCTCGAGGAGGTTACAGAGATAGGGAAGGGTTATAGGTGCTCGAGGAGGTTACAGAGATAGTGAAGGGTTACAGGTGCTCGAGGAGGTTACAGAGATAGTGAAGGGTTACAGGTGCTCGAGGACGTTACAGAGATAGTGAAGGGTAATAGGTGTTTGAGGAGGTTACAGAGATAGTGAAGGGTTATGGCTGTTTGGGGAGGTTACCGAGGTAGGGATGGGTGAAGTAGGACATTTTTTAAGGCTATATTGAAATGAAAATCACTTATTGTCACGAGTAGGCTTCACTGAAGTTACTGTGAAAAGTCCCTAGTCGCCACAGTCCGGCGCCTGTTCGGGGAGGCTGTTACGTGAATCGAACAGTGCTGCTGGCCTGCTTGGGCTGCTTTAAAAGCCAGCGATTTAGCCCAGTGTGCTGAACAGCTCCTATTGGATTCAGCATAGAGATAATGGGACCCCATTGTAAGTCAAGGGAACACCTATTAAAACCAAGCAGATGACGAGACATTGACGTCAGAGTCAGGAAGCCCGGGAAATCACATATCTGTACTATTTATCTGTACTATTCAAATGTAAAATGGCAAAAGTCCGCCAAAACCTTGCAAATGCTTGTACTCTCTATAAATATTGAACCTCGTCTGCATATCGGGGAGATCACCGTGGTCAAGCCATTGTTAGGAGCTGGCTGCGTGGGTCTCCCTGAAGGACTTCAGTACTTGTACAATACAGTAAAAACGCTTTGAACCTTGCCTTGAGTCTCGACCTCTTGAATGCACTGGCACAAGGGATGTTTCCCTACAACAAATGGCGCTGAGATGGTGGGTTTGATATCTGCCTTCTTGACTGGTGGCCACGGTCTGGAAGCCGGGATCAAATTTAAACGAATCTGATAAAAATCCAGTGCAGCCAAGAACGGGTACAAGTCTCCGTTCAAAGTGAGGTACCTTTCAAGGGTTAGGGTTTGTCTGTTTTAAATATTGTCCTGGAGAATTGTATAATCTTGCCTAAGTTTTTTTTAAAAATAGTACAGAGAATTTTTTGAGTAAAAGAGGACGCCGGACAGAGATACCGTGCGCTAAAGAGGTGTAGGTCAAAGACGACCGCGTGGAAAAAGGTACGTAAAACCTTAAGTGAAACTTTTAATAGGAGAAATAGAGAACCAGAGGTAAAGATAACAGTTTTTAGGGTATTTGATAACGGGAAATACAAGGATAAGTACCGCATGCAGAACTAATTGGTGTGATTAACCCATGACTGTAAATGAAACCGCTGTCTGTGCCAAAGCTATAGGATAAGGGAGTGCTTGACTCGAGGTGCCCTACCTTAAATCTGACGTTAAGAGGAGGAATCTCCCACGCTAGGGTTAAGTGTTGAAACGGGCACTGAGAGACACAGGCACTCAGGGAGCAAGGCACGGACAGTGTATAATCGGGTAGCAACACCGACTTTGTAGAGGCGAACAACGTAGAGTCGACACAGTTACTAATTTTAACAGGGGCTTTGATAACAAATACACATGTGTAAGTGTTGAGGAAAAGGGGACCCGATCCATCCTGACCAAGAGACACGACAACGGAGAGTCCATTAGGGGCACGGGCGGAGTTTGATAACCTTGTTCGTCTGTAGGGAACACCACAGGCCATAGCAGGGTACCAGGGAGCTGAGACTCCCTCTTTGGGGTGATGGATCAGCCTTGCTAGTGGGGGTGGTGGCCAAGCGGGAGGCGTTGTACTTAAAGGGGCTGGGAACAGGGGCCGACAAACCCACTAAAGACCAGCACACATCCCAATAAGACAACATAAAATAGACCAAGCGTGAGGTGTCAGGAATAGTTGGGGGAGCACAGGGGCAAGAGGCTCACTGGGGCCCCACTACGAGACCCTACAGCAATACAGACGGTGCTGGAGCAGTATCAGTGAAAAGGAGATAAGGGAGAGAAAGTTGGAGCACTTTTACTGTTAGAACCAGCATACGGGGGTTGCAGGACTGCTAGACAGCAAAATGGCAGACCACGTTGATAAGGGAGAAACTGCAGTAGCTCTCATTTTAAAGTATTTGTTAGCCAGAGAAGCGATTGTTGAAAAGATGAAAGGGAACGGGTGGAATGCATCACAAACTTTGGAAGATCAAAGAAAATGGGTAGATAGAGTAAAACGGGATAAAACAAAGGTAATGGGAGTAATATTGGTGACCCAGTTAGCTGGACTAATTGAGAAGGTAAATGCCTCCATGGAGGAGAGACACAAAGAAACAGGACATATTAAGGTATTGCAGGAGAGAGTGAGAGAGTTAGAACACAGAAACTACATTGCGGAGATAGAGCAGAGATCAGAGGAAACGGACCCTCTGCCCTCATACGAGTCAGTGCAGAGCGAAGCAACAGCTCCCATATTAAAGGGAGACATAAAAAATTATAATCTAGCGGCAGTCACCAGAGGAGGGACGGCAGCACAACCGAAGGCGACCTATAAGCCTTTTACCCCAGGGGAAAGACAGCAGATTATGGCCTCACTGGGGAAGTTAAAACCCAGAAGCGCAAACTTGGAATTTTGGGGCGAACTAGATACACTCTGGGGAGGGCACCAATTACATTTGAGGGACATACACCAGCTGGTCAGGGCAGAGGAAGGTGGACACATGCCGTTCCTGCAACGGCTGAGATAGACGCCCAGCAGGCACCCTTCACAGCATTCAAGACAGAAGTCCAACGGGTCTTAGGGAACTCCCCACTAATTGGAGCAGGATCACGAATACCAGAAAAGGACGGGGGGAAAGTGCATCGGAGTTTGGAGAAAGATTATTCCAAGTATATAGGGAGTGTTCAGGACAGGACAATGTGGATAGGAGAGACAGGGGTTTTATCCAAGCATTTAAGGATGGGCTATCGGAGGCACACCAGGAAGTCCTTAGGATGGGGGTGATAGCATCCCAGGACTATGACGAGCTAGTCGAGTGGGCTAGCGGGATAAAAGAAAAGAAGGGTGCCCAGACAAAGCCCAGACCAGAGAGGACCGGGACCCCCATGACGGAGGTGAGGGGAGAACCGGGTTCAGCTGCTACACATGTGGCCAGCCAGGACATATGGCTAGACTCTGCAGGGGAGCGCCATTCAGGGGGAAACCAAAGGATGGCGGACTCCGTTGTGACCACTGCCACCGAGCAGGGCATACCGAGGCAACATGTTGGGGGAAACATGGGAGACCCCAAGACCACTACAGACCAACCCCGGGGGCATCACATCCCCGGAATTCACAGGGGTGACTACAAGGGACTTAAAACCAGGGAGTTGGGAGACAGGAGAGGATTAGTGTAGCCACGCACACAGAAGACAGTGAATCCCGACAGAAGCTGGTGTCCGTCCACACCACGCATCGACCAACACAGGTCGAAATCTCCCAACCCGTAGCTCCCATTCACAGCAGGAAAGAGGAGGATAGAATATATGTGGAAGCCTTGGTGGGGGGTAGGGAATGCCACATGTTAGTAGATACAGGAGCAGCAATATCAATTACAAACCTACCCTTGCCACTAACCAACAAAAGGATATACATAACCGGGGTAGGGGGAGAGAGAATGCCCGCCTATCTTAGCGAGACCACATTAGTAGAAATTAACCACAAGTACATTCCAATGCAATTTTACGTGTGTCAGAATAATGAGGGCACAATCATGGGAAACGACCTAATGAAGGAATACCAGGTGCTGATAGATTGTGGGAGAGGGAAACTAATTTGGCCACAACCGGACGGTAGGAAGACCGAAATAGGGACATTAGCAAGCCACCTGGGGACAATCGGGGTAGCCACCATTGTGGTCCGAGATTGGGATGAGGAGAGAAAAGGGGTCGGAGCCATCTGTGCTTCCATTCCCGAAGCCTGGGCCAGGACGAAATTAGACACCGGACTAACAGAGCTGCAAAAAGTCCCAGGACCGGAACACAAGCCCCACCTACAATACCCTATCAAGCAAGAAGCGCAAGAGGCAGTGGTAGGGATAGTTAAGGGACTGATAGAAAAGGGAATCCTCAGAGAAACTGCCAGCACCACTAATTCCCCCACATGGCCAGTTATAAAACCTGATGGGAGCTACCGACTCACCATCGATTACACTGTTTGAACAAAGTGACACCTAAATTACACCCCATTGTGGCAAACCCCTCGACTATTTTAAACGGATTGGCACAAGACCACAAAATTTTCACGGTATTGGACATAGCAAATGGATTCTGGTCCCTTCCACTGGACACAGAATCCCAAGATAAATTTGCTTTCACTGTGGGAGAAAAACAGTATACATAGACTCGCCTCCCACAGGGGTTTCACAACAGCCCCGCCATATTTCACAGAACAATGAGCGATATCCTGAGTAGGGTGAAATTGCATGAGGACAATACGGTCCTCCAGTATGTGGACGATGTGTTAATAGCATTCAAAACAGAAGACGGGCACAAAGCAGCCCTGTATTCTGTATTAAAAGGATTGGCGGATGCCGGGCTGAGAGTCAGCCCACATAAGGCACAAATTGCAAAACCTCAGGTCCTGTACTTAGGACACCTAATTTCCCAGGGAATTAAAGAAATGCCCGTAGATCGCAAAATCACAATTAAAGAGATGCTGCGACCAGTCACAGTAAGAGGGGTCCGGAAAGTTTTAGGATTATTCAATTATAGTGGAAGTTTTATCCCTGACTTCGCAAAGATCGCGGAACGAATCCAGAGACTAGTGAAGGGAGGGAAGCCAGCCTTAGAAGGTATAGAGTGGGGACAGGAGCAAGAGACAGCATATACAGAATTGAAAGCTAGGTTAGTTTCAGCCCCAGGGCTAGGACTGCCAGATGGAAGCAAGGAGTTCCACATATTTTGTGATAACCAGGACGGCTTCTATTCTGCCGTAGTGGCACAGACACATGGGGATAGGAAGAGACCCATAGGGTATTTTTCAACGGCTGAGGGACCAGTAGTCACCGGGATGCCCAGGTGCATAGCCGTCCTTGATTGTGCAGCATGGGCTGTGAGGGTAAGCGAGCCCATTGTCATGACAGGAGAGATCGTGTTATACACAAGACACACACTGGTAGAAATGCTAAACACGGGCAAACTTAAAACAGTCTCAAATATTAGAAGGGCAAGGTGGGAGGCCACACTCCTACCACCTAACAAGTCAGTCACCATCATTAGGGACACGGGAGAAAACCCTGCGGCAGGGATTTTAAATATTGGGGGAGCGCACAGCTGCGGAGAAATTGACAACGATAGCGAGGGAGGGAAGATTAGGGGCGAACCCCTTCCAACAGCAGATGAGACCCTCTATGTGGATGGGTCCCGCAAATATGTATCCGGAGCACCAAGGACAGGGTGGGCAGTAGTAGACCAGAACCTGAAAACCTTAGAATCGGGACGGATCGACGGGGGTCAGTCTGCTCAGGTAGCAGAATTAGTTGCCCTCGCACAAGCTTTGAGGTTAGCAGCAGGGAAAACCGTAAACGTATACACGGACAGCCAATACGCGTTCGGGGTGGTCCATGACTACATGTCAGCATGGGGGAGAAGGGGGTTCATTACCACAGGAGGTACCCCCATTAAACACCAGCAGCGAATAAGGGCTCTGCTAGCAGCTAGTGAATAGCCTAAAGAGGCTGCAGTAATCAAAATAAAAGCCCACCAGCGGGAACCAGGGAAGGACACCCCGGGGTGGATTCATTTCAAAGAAAACCAAGCCGCAGACACAGCAGCACAAGAAGCATTGGAGAATAGCGATATTAAAAGCCTGCCCCTTGCAGCGATAGTGGTAGAACAGGAGGAAATTGACATACAGAAATTACACAGGGACATTCCCCAACAAGAACGAGATAGATGGGAGGAGTTGGGCGCAGTTAAAGGGACAGATGGGGTTTGGAGAAAAGATAACCGGGTATTGGCACCAGGATGCATCCAGACCACATTATTAGAACTACACCACGGACTCTCCCACACAGACAGGGATGCAATGATACATAGCCTGGGGAGAGAGTGGTGGTGGAGAGGACTAGGACGAGATGCGGCTATATACTGCCGTAGATGCACTATATGTGCACAGCACAACCCAGGGAAACCCATAAAAGTAAAGATGGGATATCAACCTAGACCAAAGGGACCCTGGGAACAGATACAAATGGACTTTATAGGACCATTGCCTCCCTCTCACGGAAAAACATACTGCCTAGTAATAGTTGACCAATTCACCAGGTGGGTGGAAGCATTCCCCACAACCAATTGTACAGCTCCAACGGTAGCCAGGATCTTGGCAACCAAAATTATTCCCCGATGGGGGATGCCAACTCAGGTTGATTTGGACCAGGGAACACATTTTACAGGAAAAATTATGAAGAATATTTGCCAATTATTGGGAATAAAACAGAAATTTCACATCCCCTACCACCCACAAAGTTCCGGGATGATGGAGAGGATGAATCGGACTCTAAAAGTAACTGTAGCAAAAGCAATGCAATCCTCAGGTAGAAATTGGACAGAAGTCCTACCTGCGGTTCTGATGAGGGTTAGAGCGACAACAAATCGAACTACCGGCTTGACTCCATACGAGCTGATGACCGGGCGAGCAATGCACTTACCCAAAAACATTATCACAGGTGGGACAGACGTGGGTCCGATAAAAGATTGGATCCGCCGGTACATCCGAGACCTCAGCACCCAATTAAAGGGGATGCGCCGGTCCATAATTTCAAATCAGGCACAGGTTGACACACAGGAGGACTCAGAAACATTACCAGAGGTCCCAAAAGCCGGGAGCCGGGTCTTAACAAAAATGCTTCCTGCAAAACCAGGATTTGCCCCGAGATGGCACGGACCTTACGAGGTCATTATTAGCGGAGACACCTGTGCCTGCAAAGATATAAGGGGACAGGGGATCTGGAAACACTGGACCCAATTGAAGCTGTATAAAGACAAGTAAACTAAAGGTACTGTTTTCATTGTTCAAATCTCATAGGGACCAGGACCAGACCTACGATCAAGACATCAAAACCAATAACCTTTAATTTAATCACCTGTTTGTTTATTTTCTGTATATATCGTAACTATTGTAAAAAGAAAAAACCAAGATGGGAGTAGAGATACATTTAATGATAGCCATGACCATTGTAAATCGCTCCAACACATGAGGGTTAGGGGAGCAGAACCACCAATTGTGGAAGAAAACCTATTCCTGAGGACACACCAGCAGATCTATGGGAATAGGACCGCTTGTTACCCTTGAGCGCGATCGGTAAACTCTCTATTTATCGCAACACCAGGGTGGCTCCCACAAGACCTGTTTACTATTGACACATCGGGGGCGCCCTGCAAGGAACATTTTGGACATTTCAAACAAGGGATACAAGGGAGATGTGTAGAGCTCACTGAGCCGGGAATTTCAGGGGGGATGGGACCCCAACGGGTAGAGACACATGGGGACTACCCACAATGTTTCAAGGGATGTGGGTGCGTGCATGCCTTTGTCCCTAAAAATGACTCGTGAGCTGAGGCCCATTGTGCCCTCCAGGAATGCCGGGTCCAGGAAGGACACTTCACTTGTGACTGCAAACAACAAAAATGCATTGCAGTCACCGTGGGTAGGCAGCTCATGTGTGGCAAGTGCAACGGCACCCACGTAAGCTCAGCCTCGTGGACATACCCATTTGATTCTCACCAAGAGGTACAATCGAGTGGGCAGTCCCGGGGGAAGAAAGGTTCCACAACATGGAACCATGGGGTCAGATGACCCAGGGGTAATGCTTGTTATCGGGTTAAAGAGGGTTATGTGTTTTTGTTTACAAATGTATGTATGACGGCCACAGACAGGCCTCCAAGGTTCTTTGCCGTGGGGACAATCAAACCCCTCACGGTTCCATGCCCAAGCGAAGGGCATGTCCAAAAACGCATAGTGACCAGGGCCATCAGTGCAGAATTCTGCGCCGACTGGCAGACCCCTGTCACATTGGGATCCACATTGGGATACGGATTCCTGGGGACACTATCCCTAGGGGGCGCAGCAGGGGTGGTCAGCGCCAAGAATAGGAATTTCTTTACATGCGGCCTGACCATCCTAGGAAACAGCACCTTACAAGCACTAGGGGCAATTGACCAAGAACTCGCGGAACTCAGACTATACACACAACAAACAAGATATGCGGTAGACTATCAGTTAGCCAGACAAGGAGGGGTATGCACCATCATCAAAGAAAAATGCATCACATATGTACACGACGCGACACTAAACATAACAGCAGCCATGTCCAGGATACAAAAACAATTGGATAGTTTTAAACAGGGACTCACAGGGACTGATGGGTGGTTAGGGTGGTTGTTTAACACAGTTTGGGGAGCATACATCATGAAAGGAGTAATTTTAGTAATAGCCAGCCTGTTGACACTCTGCCTGGGTCTAACTTGTATTAAAGTCATATGTACAAATATTGTATCAAGAACGCTACCCACTGCCAGCATCCAGATGCAAGAACTGTACCACACCATGGGGGAAGAGGAACAACAGCAATGACGACATCTATACAGGTCCCTTTACCTCTGAAGATCGTCCATGGGGGGTCAGCCATGAATGGGACCCCCTGGACAAGAGGAGGGACTGAAGTAGGATATTTTTTAAAGTTATATTGGATTCGTATTAATATTTACATCATCAAAGCATTCTTCATTTATTGGACTGATTGGCACCATTTATGATGTAAAGGGATGGGCATTCGTTTAAATCCCATTTTTGCACAGCTGAGAAACCTTTTTCGAACGAAATGGAGAATCTATAATCTGCCTAGTAACAGCACAAAGCTGCATCTTAAAACGGCACCATGGCCAGAAGATCGGGATATCTGCGAGTCAAGACCCTGACAGTGGGGCAGATATATATATATTTTGATTAAAACTAAGACTTATAAAATGAAATGTTATAAAATGAAATGTTGTAAAACCAAAATGACCCAGGCAGGCAAAAGAAACCTAAGGATTAAATATATTGATTAGATTAGTTTTACACACAGACACAAATCCTATCAAACAGGAGGCTGACACAATAGATTCCCAGGTTAACCCAGGAACCACACTCAACACCTAATCAAGGTACAGCATAGAGATAATGGGACCCCATTGTAAGTCAAGGGAACACCTATTAAAACCAAGCAGATGACGAGACTTTGACGTCAGAGTCAGGAAACCCGGGAAATCATGTATCTCTACCATTTATCGGTACTATTCAAATGTAAAACGGCAAAAGCCCGCCAAAACCTTGCAAATGCTTGTACTCTCTATAAATATTGAACCTCGTCTGCATATCGGGGAGAACGCCGTGGTCAAGCCATTGTTAGGAGCTGGCTGCGTGGGTCTCCCTGAAGGACTTCAGTACTTGTACTATACAGTAAAAACGCTTTGAACCTTGCCTTGAGACTCGACCTCTTGAATGCACTGCCACAAGGGATTTTTCCCTACAACAAGGGTAATAGGTGCTGGAGGAGGTTACAGAGATAGTGAAGGGGTGTCGGTGTTTGAGGAGGTTAAAGAGATAGTGAAGGGTTATAGATGTTTGGGGAGGTTACAGAGATAGTGAAAGGTTATAGGTGCTCAAGGAGCTTACAGAGATAGTGAAGGGTTAGAACATAGAACATAGAACAGTACAGCACAGAACAGGCCCTTCGGCCCTCGATGTGCCGAGCAATGATCACCCTACTCAAACTCACGTATCCACCCTATACCCGTAACACAACAACTCCCCCTTAACCTTACTTTTTAGGACACTACGGGCAATTTAGCATGGCCAATCCACCTAACCTGCACATCTTTGGACTGTGGGAGGAAACCGGAGCTCCCGGGGGAAACCCACACACACACGGGGAGGACGTGCAGACTCCGCACAGACAGTGACCCAGCCGGGAACCGAACCTGGGACACTGGAGCTGTGAAGCATTGATGCTAACCACTATGCTACCGTGCTGCCCCTATAGGTGTTTGAGGAGGTTACAGAGATAGTGAAGGGTTATAGGTGCTCAAGGAGGTTACAGAGATAGGGAAGGGTTATAGCTGTTTGGGGAGGTTACAGAGATAGTGAAGGGTTATAGGTGCTCGAGGAGGTTACTGAGATAGGGAAGGGTTATAGGTGCTCGAGGAGGTTACAGAGAGAGGGAAGGGTTATAGGTGCTGGAGGAGGTTACAGAGATAGTGAAGGGTTATAGGTGCTCAAGGATGTTACAGAGATAGTGAAGGGTTATAGGTGCTGGAGGGGGGTACAGAGATAGGGAAGGGCTATAGGTGTTTGAGGAGTTTACAGAGATAGTGACGGGTTGTGGCTGTTTGGGGAGGTTACAGAGGTAGGGAAGGGTTACAGGTGTTTGAGGAGGTTACAGAGATAGGGAAGGGTTATCGGTGTTTGAGGTGGTTGCAGAGATAGGGGAGGGTTACAGGTGTGTGAAGAGGTTACAGAGATAGGGAAGGGTTACAGGTGTTTGAGGAGGTTACAGAGATAGGGAAGGGTTTTAGGTGTTTGAGGAGGTTACAGAGATAGTGAAGGGTTACACGTGCTGGAGGAGGATACTAAGAGAGGGAAGGGGTATAGGTGTTTGAGCAGGTTACAGAGATAGGGAAGGGTTACAGGTGTTTGAGGAGGTTACAGAGATTGCGGTGTGGGGACTGGAGGAGGTTAAGGAGATAGTGAGCGGTGTGGGGGCTGGAGGAGGTTACAGAGATAGTGAGCGGAGTGGGGGCTGGAGGAGGTTACAGAGATAGGGAGTGTTGTAGGTGCTTGGGGAGGGTACAGAGAAAGGGAAGGGTTATAGGAGCTCGAGGAGGTTTCAGAGATAGTGAAAGGTTATAGGTGCTGGAGGAGGTAACAGAGATAGTGAAGGGTTATAGGTGCTGGAGGAGGTTACAGGGATAGTGAAGGGTTATAGGTGCTGGAGGAGGTTACAGAGATAGTGAAGGGTTACATAAGAACATAAGAACATAAGAACTAGGAGCAGGAGTCGGCCATCTGGCCCCTCGAGCCTTAATCCCTTTATTCTTCAAAAAACTATCTATCTTTACCTTAAAAACATGTAATGAAGGAGCCTCAACTGCTTCACTGGGCAAGGAATTCCATGGATTCACAACCCTTTGGGTGAAGAAGTTGCTCCTAAACTCAGTCCTAAATCTACTTCCCCTTATTTTGAGGCTATGTCCCCTAGTTCTGCTGTCACCCGCCAGTGGAAACAACCTGCCCGCATCTATCCTATCTATTCCCTTCATAATTTTAAATGTTTCTATAAGATCCCCCCTCATCCTTCTAAATTCCAACGTGTACAGTCCCAGTCTACTCAACCTCTCCTCATAATCCAATCCCTTCAGCTCTGGGATTAACCTAGTGAATCTCCTCTGCACACCCTCCAGCGCCAGTACGTCCTTTCTCAAGTAAGGAGACCAAAACTGAACACAATACTCCAGGTGTGGCCGCACTAACACCTTATACAATTGCAACATAACCTCCCTAGTCTTAAACTCCATCCCTCTAGCAATGAAGGACAAAATTCCATTTGCCTTCTTAATCACCTGTTGCACTTGTAAACCAACCTTATGTGACTCATGCACTAGCACACCCAAGTCTCTCTGAACAGCGGCATGCTTTAATATTTTATCGTTTAAATAATAATCCCGTTTGCTGTTATTCCTACCAAAATGGATAACCTCACATTTGTCAACATTGTATTCCATCTGTCAGACCCGAGCCCATTCACTTAACCTATCCAAATCCCTCTGCAGACTTCCAGTATCCTCTGCACTTTTCGCTTTACCATTCATCTTAGTGTCATCTGCAAACTTGGACACATTGCCCTTGGTCCCCAACTCCAAATCATCTATGTAAATTGTGAACAATTGTGGGCCCAACACGGATCCCTGAGGGACACCACTAGCTACTGATTGCCAACCAGAGAAACACCCATTTATCCCAACTCTTTGCTTTCTATTAATTAACCAATCCTCTATCCATGCTACTACTTTACCCTTAATGCCATGCATCTTTATCTTATGCAGCAACCTTTTGTGTGGCACCTTGCCAAAGGCTTTCTGGAAATCCAGATATACCACATCCATCGGCTCCCCGTTATCTACTGCACTGGTAATGTCCTCAAAAAATTCCACTAAATTAGTTAGGCATGACCTGCCTTTTACGAACCCATGCTGCGTCCGCCCAATGGGACAATTTCTATCCAGATGCCTCGCTATTTCTTCCTTGATGATAGATTCCAGCATCTTCCCTATTACCGAAGTTAAGCTCACTGGCCTATAATTTCCTGCTTTCTGCCTACCTCCTTTTTTAAACAGTGGCGTCACGTTTGCTAATTTCCAATCCACCGGGACCACCCCAGAGTCTAGTGAATTTCGGTAAATTATCACTAGTGCATCTGCAATTTCCCTAGCCATCTCTTTTAGCACTCTGGGATGCATTCCATCAGGGCCAGGAGACTTGTCTACCTTTAGCCCCATTAGCTTGCCCATCACTCCCTCCTTAGTGATAACAATCCTCTCAAGGTCCTCACCTGTCATAGCCTCATTTCTATCAGTCGCTGGCATGTTATTTGTGTCTTCCACTGTGAAGACCGACCCAAAAAACCTGTTCAGTTCCTCAGCCATTTCCTCATTTCCCATTATTAAAACTCCCTTCTCATCCTCCAAAGGACCAATATTTACCTTAGCCACTCTTTTTTGTCTTATATATTTGTAAAAACTTTTACTGTCTGTTTTTATATTCTGAGCAAGTTTACTCTCATACTCTATCTTACTCTTCTTTATAGCTTTTTTAGTAGCTTTCTGTTGCCCCCTAAAGATTTCCCAGTCTTCTAATCTCCCAGCAATCTTTGCCACTTTATATGTTTTTCCTTCAATTTGATACTCTCCCTTATTTCCTTAGATATCCACGGTCGATTTTCCCTCTTTCTTCCGTCCTTCCTTTTTGTTGGTATAAACCTTTGCTGAGCACTGTGAAAAATCACTTGGAAGGTTCTCCACTGTTCCTCAACTGTTCTACCATAAAGTCTTAGCTCCCAGTCTACCTTAGCTAGTTCTTCTCTCATCCCCTTGTAGTCTCCTTTGTTTAAACACAAAACACTAGTATTTGATTTTACTTTCTCACCCTCCATCTGTATTTTAAATTCCACCATATTGTGATCGCTCCTTCCGAGAGGATCCCTAACTATGAGATCATGAATCAATCCTGTCTCATTACACAGGACAAGATCTAGGACCGCTTGTTCCCTCGTAGGTTCCATTACATACTGTTCTAGGAAACTATCGCGGATACATTCTATAAACTCCTCCTCACGGTTGCCTTGACCGACCTGGTTAAACCAATCGACATGTAGATTAAAATCCCCCATGATAACTGCTGTACCAATTCTACATGCATCAGTTATTTCTTTGTTTATTGCCTGCCCCACCATCTCGTTACTATTTGGTGGCCGATAGACTACTCCTATCAGTGACTTTTGCGCCTTACTATTCCTGATTTCCACCCAAATGGATTCAACCTTATCCTCCATAGCACCGATGTCATCCCTTACTATTGCCCAGATGTCATCCTTAAATAACAGAGCAACACCACCTCCCTTACCATCCACTCTGTCCTTCCGAATAGTTTGATACCCTCGGATATTTAACTCCCAGTCGTGACCATCCTTTAACCATGTTTCAGTAATGGCCACTAAATCATAGTCATTCACGATGATTTGTGCCACCAACTCATTTACTTTATTCCGAATACTACGAGCATTCAGGTAAAGTGCACTTATGTTGGTTTTTTTACCTCTGTTTTGAATCTTAACATCTCCAGTTTTATTCCTTTTGTTATTACTGGGCCTATTCACTGTGCTCCCCTCAGTCACTGTACCTTGTACTGTCGCCCTTATGGATTTCTGACTATGTCTTCTCTGCCTTGCACTTTTCCCCTTACTTCCTTTTGTTTCTGTCCCTGTTTTACTACCTTCCAACTTCCTGCATTGGTTCCCATCCCCCTGCCACATTAGTTTAAACCCTCCCCAACAGCTCTAGAAAACACCCCCCCTAGGACATCGGTTCCAGTCCTGCCCAAGTGCAGACCATCCGGTTTGTACTGGTCCCACCTCCCCCAGAACCGGTCCCAATGCCCCAGGAATTTGAATCCCTCCCTCTTGCACCATCTCTCGAGCCACACATTCATCCTATCTATCCTGACATTCCTACTCTGACTAGCTCGTGGCACTGGTAGCAATCCTGAGATTACTACCTTTGAGGTCCTACTTTTTAGTTTAACTCCTAACTCCCTGAATTCCGCTTGTAGGACCTCATCCCATTTTTTACCTATATCGTTGGTGCCTATGTGCACCACGACAGCTGGCTGTTCACCCTCCCCCCCAAGAAGGTCCTGCAGCCGCTCCGAGACATCCTTGACCCTTGCACCAGGGAGGCAACATACCATCCTGGAGTCTCGATTGCGTCCACAGAACCGCCTGTCTATTCCCCTTACGATCGAGTCCCCTATCACTATAGCCCTGCCATTTTTCTTCCTGCCCTGCTGTGCAGCAGAGCCAGCCACGGTGCCATGAACCTGGCTGCTGCTGCCTTCCCCTGGTGAGCCATCTCCCTCAACAGTATCCAAAGCGGTATATCTGTTTTGCAGGGAGATGACCGCAGGGGACACCTGCACTGCCTTCCTACTCTTGCTCTTTCTTTTGGTCACCCATTTTCTATCTCCCTCAGTAACCTTCACCTGCGGTGTGACCAACTCGCTAAACGTGCTATCCACGACCTCCTCAGCATCGCGGATGCTCCAAAGTGAGTCCATCCGCAGCTCCAGAGCCGTCAAGCGGTCTAACAAGAGCTGCAACTGAACACACTTCTTGCACGTGAAGGAGCCAGGGACAGTGGACGTGTCCCTGAGCTCCCACATCGCACACGAGGAGCATGACACGGGTCTGGGATCTCCTGCCATGTCTTAAACCCTTGGTAAATTTAAACAACTACAATTTCAAAATAAAAATAAA
Source organism: Scyliorhinus canicula (assembly GCF_902713615.1). Taxonomy (NCBI): domain Eukaryota; kingdom Metazoa; phylum Chordata; class Chondrichthyes; order Carcharhiniformes; family Scyliorhinidae; genus Scyliorhinus; species Scyliorhinus canicula. Next base: position 53,366,927 of record NC_052157.1, read on the forward strand.
TAAATTAGACAATGAAAAGAAAAAGAGAGACTACTTACCAGTCACTTACCAGGGTTAAAGAGCACCTCCTCACACTCTGCACCGAATTACCTCACTGCACCAAATTACCAAGTTTCAATCTCCAGGTTACAGGTGCTCGAGGAGGTTACTGAGATAGTGAAGGGTTATAGGTGCAGGAGGAGGTTACAGAGAGAGGGAAGGGTTATAGGTGCTGGAGGAGGTTACAGAGATAGTGAAGGGTTATAGGTGTTTGAGGAGGTTACAGAGAAAGGGAGTGTTGTAGGTGCTTGGGAGGTTACAGAGATAGTGAAGGGTTATAGGTGCTCAAGGAGGTTACAGAGATAGGGAAGGGTTATAGCTGTTTGGGGAGGTTACAGAGATAGAAGGGTTTAGGTGCTCGAGGAGGTTACAGAGATAGGGAAGGGTTATAGGTGCTCGAGGAGGTTACAGAGATAGTGAAGGGTTACAGGTGCTCGAGGAGATTACAGAGATAGGGAAGGGTTATATGTGCTCGAGGAGGTTACAGAAAGAGGGAAGGGTTATAGGTGCTCGAGGAGGTTACAGAGATAGTGAAGGGTTACAGGTGCTCGAGGAGATTACAGAGATAGTGAAGGGTTATAGGTGCTCAAGGAGGTTACAGAGGTAGGGAAGGGTTACAGGTGTTTGAGGAGGTTACAGAGATAGGGAAGGGTTGTAGGTGCTTGGGGAGGTTACAGAGATAGTGAAGGGTTATAGGTGTGCAAGGAGGTTACAGAGGTAGTGAAGGGTTATAGCTGTTTGGGGAGGGTACAGAGAAAGGGAAGGGTTATAGGTGCTCAAGGAGGTTTCAGAGATAGTGAAAGGTTACAGGTGCTGGAGGAGGTTACAGAGATGGTGAAGGGTTTTAGGTGCTGGAGGAGGTTACAGAGATAGTGAAGGGTTATAGGTGCTCAAGGAGGTTACAGAGATAGGGACGGGTTATAGGTGTTTGAGGAGGTTACAGAGATAGTGAAGGGGTATAGGTGCAGGAGGAGGTTACAAAGATAGGGAAGGGTTATAGGTGTTTGAGGAGGTTACAGAGATAGTGACGGGTTATGGCTGTTTGGGGAGGTTACAGAGATAGGGAAGGGTAATCGGTGCTGGAGGAGGTTACAGAGATAGTGAAGGGTTACAGGTGATTGAGGAGGTTACAGAGATACGGAAGGATGACAGGTGTTTGTGGAGGTTACAGAGATAGTGACGGGTTATGGCTGTTTGGGGAGGTTACAGAGATAGTGAAGGGTTATAGGTGCTCAAGGAGGTTACAGAGATAGGGAAGGGTTATAGCTGTTTGGGGAGGTTACAGAGATAGTGAAGGGTTATAGGTGTGCAAGGAGGTTACAGAGATAGAAGGGTTTAGGTGCTCGAGGAGGTTACAGAGATAGTGAAGGGTTACAGGTGCTCGAGGAGATTACAGAGATAGGGAAGGGTTATAGCTGTTTGGGGAGGTTACAGAGATAGTGAAGGGTTATAGGTGCTCGAGGAGGTTACAGAGATAGTGAAGAGTTACAGGTGCTCGAGGAGATTACAGAGATAGGGAAGGGTTATAGCTGTTTGGGGAGGTTACAGAGATAGTGAAGGGTTATAGGTGCTGGAGGAGGTTACAGAGATAGTGAAGGGTTTTAGGTGCTCAAGGAGGTTACAGAGATAGGGAAGGGTTATAGCTGTTTGGGGAGGTTACAGAGATAGTGAAGGGTTATAGGTACTGGAGGAGGTTACAGAGATAGTGAAGGGTTATAGGTGCTCGAGGAGGTTACTGAGATAGGGAAGGGTTATAGGTGCTCGAGGAGGTTACAGAGAGAGGGAAGGGTTATAGGTGCTTAGGGATAGAGATAGGGAAGGGTTATAGGTGCTCGAGGAGGTTACAGAGATAGTGAAGGGTTACAGGTGCTCGAGGAGATTACAGAGATAGGGAAGGGTTATAGGTTCTCGAGGAGGTTACAGAGATAGTGAAGGGTTATAGGTGCTGGAGGAGGTTACAGAGATAGTGAAGGGGTGTAGGTGTTTCAGGAGGTTACAGAGATAGGGAAGGGTTATAGGTGTTTGAGGAGGTTGCAGAGATAGGGGAGGGTTACAGGTGTGTGAAGAGGTTACATAGATAGGGAAGGGTTACAGGTGTTTGAGGAGGTTACAGAGATAGGGAAGGGTTTTAGGTGTTTGAGGAGGTTACAGAGATAGCGGTGTGGGGACTGGAGGAGGTTAAGGAGATAGTGAGCGGTGTGGAGGCTGGAGGAGTTTACAGAGATAGTGAGCGGAGTGGGGGCTGGAGGAGGTTACAGAGATAGGGAGTGTTGTAGGTGCTTGGGGAGGGTACAGAGAAAGGGAAGGGTTATAGGTGGTCGAGGAGGTTTCAGAGATAGTGAAAGGTTATAGGTGCTGGAGGAGGTTACAGAGATAGTGAAGGGTTATAGGTGCTGGAGGGGGTTACAGGGATAGTGAAGGTTTATAGGTGCTGGAGGAGGTTACAGAGATAGTGAATGGTTATAGGTGCTCAAGGAGGTTACAGAGATAGGGAACGGTTATAGCTGTTTGGGGAGGTTACAGAGATACAGGTAGTGAAGGGTTATAGGTGCTGGAGGAGGTTACAGAGATAGTGAAGGGTTATAGGTGCTCAAGGAGGTTACAGAGATAGGGACGGGTTATAGATGTTTGAGGAGGTTACAGAGATAGTGAAGGGGTATAGGTGCAGGAGGAGGTTACAAAGATAGGGAAGGGTTATAGGTGTTTGAGGAGGTTACAGAGATAGTGACGGGTTATGGCTGTTTGGGGAGGTTACAGAGATAGGGAAGGGTAATCGGTGCTGGAGGAGGTTACAGAGATAGTGAAGGGTTACAGGTGATTGAGGAGGTTACAGAGATACGGAAGGATGACAGGTGTTTGTGGAGGTTACAGAGATAGTGACGGGTTATGGCTGTTTGGGGAGGTTACAGAGATAGGGAAGGGTTATAGGTGCTGAAGGAGATTACAGAGATAGTGAAGGGTTATAGGTGCTCAAGGAGGTTACAGAGATAGGGAAGGGTTATAGCTGTTTGGGGAGGTTACAGAGATAGTGAAGGGTTATAGGTGCTGGAGGAGGTTACAGAGATAGGGAAGGGTTATAAGTGCTCGAGGAGGTTACTGAGATAGGGAAGGGTTATAGGTGCTCGAGGAGGTTACAGAGAGAGGGAAGGGTTATAGGTGCTTAGGGAGGTTACAGAGATAGTGAAGGGTTATAGGTGCTCAAGGAGGTTACAGAGATAGGGAAGGGTTATAGCTGTTTGGGGAGGTTACAGAGATAGTGAAGGGTTATAGGTGCTCGAGGAGGTTACAGAGATAGTGAAGGGTTACAGGTGCTCAAGGAGGTTACAGAGATAGTGAAGGGTTACAGGTGCTCGAGGAGATTACAGAAATAGGGAAGGGTTATAGGTTCTCGAGGAGGTTACAGAGATAGTGAAGGGTTATAGGTGCTGGAGGAGGTTACAGAGATAGTGAAGGGGTGTAGGTGTTTCAGGAGGTTACAGAGATAGGGAAGGGTTATAGGTGTTTGAGGAGGTTGCAGAGATAGGGGAGGGTTACAGGTGTGTGAAGAGGTTACATAGATAGGGAAGGGTTACAGGTGTTTGAGGAGGTTACAGAGATAGGGAAGGGTTTTAGGTGTTTGAGGAGGTTACAGAGATAGCGGTGTGGGGACTGGAGGAGGTTAAGGAGAAAGTGAGCGGTGTGGGGGTTGTAGGAGTTTACAGAGATTGTGAGTGGACTGGGGGCTGGAGGAGGTTACAGAGATAGGGAGTGTTGTAGGTGCTTGGGGAGGGTACAGAGAAAGGGAAGGGTTATAGGTGGTCGAGGAGGTTTCAGAGATAGTGAAAGGTTATAGGTGCTGGAGGAGGTTACAGAGATAGTGAAGGGTTATAGGTGCTGGAGGAGGTTACAGGGATAGTGAAGGTTTATAGGTGCTGGAGGAGGTTACAGAGATAGTGAAGGGTTGTAGGTGTTTGAGGAGGTTACAGAGATAGGGAGTGTTGTAGGTGCTTGGGGAGGTTACAGAGATAGTGAATGGTTATAGGTGCTCAAGGAGGTTACAGAGATAGGGAACGGTTATAGGTGCTGGAGGGGGGTACAGAGATAGGGAAGGGTTATAGGTGTTTGAGGATGTTACAGAGATAGTGAAGGGTTATAGGTGCTGGAGGGGGGTACAAAGATAGGGAAGGGTTATAGGTGTTTGAGGAGGTTACAGAGATAGTGACGGGTTATGGCTGTTTGGGGAGGTTACAGAGGTAGGGAAGGGTTACAGGTGTTTGAGGAGGTTACAGAGATAGGGAAGGGTTATCGGTGTTTGAGGTGGTTGCAGAGATAGGGGAGGGTTACAGGTGTGTGAAGAGGTTACAGAGATAGGGAAGGGTTACAGGTGTTTGAGGAGGTTACAGAGAATGGGAAGGGTTTTAGGTGTTTGAGGAGGTTACAGAGATAGTGAAGGGTTACAGGTGCTGGAGGAGGATACTAAGATAGGGAAGGGGTATAGGTGTTTGAGAAGGTTACAGAGATAGGGAAGGGTTACAGGTGTTTGAGGAGGTTACAGGGTAGGAAAGGGTTATAGATGTTTGAGGAGGTTACAGAGATAGTGAGCGGTGTGGGGACTGGAGGAGGTTACAGAGATAGTGAGCGGTGTGGGGGCTGGAGGAGGTTACAGAGATAGTGAGCGGAGTGGGGGCTGGAGGAGGTTACAGAGATAGGGAGTGTTGTAGGTGCTTGGGGAGGTTACAGAGATAGTGAAGGGTTATAGGTGCTCAAGGAGGTTACAGAGATAGTGAAGGGTTATAGCTGTTTGGGGAGGGTACAGAGAAAGGGAAGGGTTATAGGTGCTCTAGGAGGTTTCAATGATAGTGAAAGGTTATAGGTGCTGGAGGAGGTTACAGAGATAGTGAAGGGTTATAGGTGCTTGTGGAGGTTACAGAGATAGTGAAGGGTTGTAGTTGCTTGGGGAGGTTACAGAGATAGGGAAGGGTTATAGGTGCTCAAGGAGGTTACAGAGATAGTGAAGGGTTGTAGGTGCTTGGGGAGGTTACTAAGATAGGGAAGGGTTATAGGTGTTTGAGGAGGTTACAGAGATAGGGAAGGGTTATAGGCGTTTGAGTAGGTTACAGAGATAGGGAAGGGTTATAGGTGTTTGAAGAGGTTACAGAGCTAGGGGAGGGTTACTGGTTGTTGAAGAGGTTACAGAGATAGGGAAGGGCTACAGGTGTTTGAGGAGGTTACAGAGATAGTAAAGGGTTACAGGTGCTGGAGGAGGATACTAAGATAGGGATGGGTTATAGGTGTTTGAGGATGTTACAGAGTTTGGGAAGGGTTTCAGGTGTTTGTGGAGGTTACAGGATAGGGAAAGGTTATAGGTGTTTGAGGCGGTTACAGAGATAGTGAGCGGTGTGGGGGCTGGAGGAGGTTAGAGAGATAGTGAGTGGAGTGGGGGCTGGAGGAGGTTACAGAGATAGGGAGTGTTGTAGGGGCTGGAGGAGGTTACAGAGATAGAGAGGGCTGTAGGGGCTGGAGGAGGTGAAAGGGATAGTGAGAGGTGTGGGTGCTGGAGGAGGTTGCAGAGATAGGGAGCGGTGTGGGTGCTGGAAGAGGTTACAGAGATAGTGAGCGGAGTGGGGGCTGGAGGAGGTTACAGAGAGAGGGAGTGTTGCAGGGGCTGGAGGAGGTTACAGAGACAGAGAGGGCTGTAGGGGCTGGAGGAGGTTAAAGGGATAGTGAGCGGTGTGGGGGCTGGAGGAGGTTACAGAGATAGGGAGCAGTGTGGTGGCTGGAAGGGGCTACAGAGATAGGGGGTTGTAGGATCTGGAGCACGTTACTGGGATATGGAGAGATTTTTTTTTATCATAGAATTTTACAGTGCAGAAGGAGGCCATTCGGCCCATTGAGTCTGCACCGGCTCCTGGAAAGAGCACCCTACCCAAGGTTAACACCTCCACCCCATCCCCATAACCCAGTAACCCCACCCAACACTAAGGGCAATTTAGCACGGCCAATCCACCTAACCTGCACATCTTTGGACTGTGGGAGGAAACCGGAGCACCCGGAGGAAACCTACGCACACACGGGGAGGATGTGCAAACTCCACACAGACAGTGACCCAAGCCGGGAATCGAACCTGGGACCCTGGAGCTGTGAAGCCATTGTGCTATCCACAATGCTACCGTGCTGCCCCACGTTGGGGCTGAACCTGGTCGGGTTGAACCTGGTTACAGAGATAGGGAGGTTTGTAGGAGTTGGAGGAGATTGCACAGATAGTGAGTGGTGTAGGAACTGGAGCAGTTTACGGGGATAGGGAAGGTTGGAGGGGCTGGAGGAGGTTACAGAGGTAGGGAAGGGTTATAGGTGCTGGTGGAGGTTACAGAGATAGTGAAGGGTTATAGTTACTGGAGGAGGTTACAGAGATAGTGAAGGGTTATAGGTGCTCGAGGAGGTTACAGAGATAGTGAAGGGTTATAGGTGCTGGAGGAGGTTAAAGAGATCGGGAAGGATTATAGGTGTTTGAGGAGGTTACAGATATAGTGAAGGGCTATAGGCGCAGGAGGAGGTTACAGAGATAGGGAAGGGTTATAGGTGCTCGAGGAGGTTACTGAGATAGGGAAGGGTTGTAGGTGTTTGAGGAGGTTACAGAGATAGTGAGCGGTGTGGGGGCTGGAGGAGGTTACAGAGATAGTGAGCGGAGTGGGGCTGGAGGAGGTTACAGAGATAGGGAGGGCTGTAGCGGCTGGAGGAGGTTAAAGGGATAGTGAGCGGTGTGGGTGCTGGAGGTGGTTACAGTGATAGGGACGGCTGTAGGGGTTGGAGGAGGTTACAGAGATAGGGACGGCTGTAGGGGCTGGAGGAGGTTACAGAGATAGGGAGCGGTGTGGGGGCTGGAGGGGGATACAGAGATAGGGGGTTGTAGGATCTGGAGCACGTTACTGGGATATGGAGAGATGTAGGGGCTGAACCTGGTTACAGAGATAGGGAAGTTTGTAGGAGTTGGTGTAGATTACACAGATAGTGAGTGGTTTAGGGACTGGTGCAGTTTACTGGGATAGCGAATGTTGGAGGGGCTGGAGGAGGTTACAGAGACAGGGAAGGGTTATAGGTGTTTGAGGAGGTTACCGAGATAGTAAAGGGTTATAGCTGCTGGAAGAGGTTACAGAGATAGTGAAGGGATATAGGGGCTCAAGGAGGTTACAGAGATAGGGAAGGGTTATAGGTGTTTGAGTTGATTACAGGGATAGGGAAGGGTTGTAGATGTTTGAGTTGATTACAGAGATAGGGAAAGGTTACAGGTGTTTGAGGTGGTTACAGAGATATGGAAGGGTTGAATGTGCTGGAGGAGGATACTAAAGATAGGGAAGGGTTATAGGTGTTTGAGGAGGTTACAGCGATAGGGAAGGGTTAAAGGTGTTTGAGGAGGTTACAGAGATAGTGAAGGGTATAGGTGCTGGAGGAGGTTACAGAGATAGTGAAGGGTTACAGGTGCTGGAGGAGGATACTAGAGATAGGGAAGGGTTATAGGTGTTTGACGAGGTTGCAGAGATAGGGGAGGGTTACAGGTGTTTGAGGAGGTTACAGAGATAGGGAAGGGTTACAGGTGTTTGAGGAGGTTACAGAGATAGGGAAGGGTTATAGGTGTTAGAGGAGGTTACAGAGATAGTGAGCGGTGTGGGGGCTGGAGGAGGTTACAGAGATAGTGAACGGTGTGGGGGCTGGAGGAGGTTATAGAGGTAGGGAGTGTTGTAGGGGCTGGAGGAGGTTACAGAGATAGGGAGGGCTGTAGGGGCTGGAGGACGTTACAGAGATAGTGAGCGGAGTGGTACTGGAGGAGGTTATAGAGATAGGGAGTGTTGTAGGGGCTGGAGGAGGTTACAGAGATGGGGAGGGGTGTAGGGGCTGGAGGAGGTTACAGAGATAGGGATGGTTGTAGGGGCTGGAGGAGGTTAAAGAGATAGGGAGGGGTGTGGGTGCTGGAGTTGGTTACAGACATAGGGAGGGCTGTAGGGGCTGGAGGAGGTTACAGAGATAGTGGGTTGTAGGATCTGGAGCACGTTACTGGGATATGGAGAGATGTAGGGGCTGAACCTGGTTACAGAGATGAAATGAAATGAAATGAAAATCGCTTATTGTCACGAGTAGGCTTCAATGATGTTACTGTGAAAAGCCCCTAGTCGCCACATTCCGGCGCCTGTCCGGGGAGGCTGGTATGGGTAGGTTTGTAGGATTTGGAGGAGATTACACAGATAGTGAGTGGTGTAGGGACTGGAGCAGTTTACGGGGATAGGGAAGGTTGGAGGGGCTGGAGGAGGTTACAGAGATAGGGAGGGGTTAGACGTGCTGGAGGGGGTTACAGAGATAGTGAAGGGTTGTATGTGTTTGAGGAGGTTACAGAGATAGTGAAGGGTTATAGGTGTTTGAGGAGATTACAGAGATTGTGAAGGGTTACAGGTGCTCAAGGAGGTTACAGAGATAGTGAAGGGTTAAAGCTGTTTGTGGAGGTTACAGAGATAGGGAAGGGTTATAGGTGTTTGAGGAGGTTACAGAGAGAGGGAAGGGTTATAGGTGTTTGAGGAGGTTACAGAGATGGGGGAGGGTTACAGATGTTTGAGGCGGTTACAGAGATAGGGAAGGGTTATAGGTGTTTGAGGAGGTTACAGAGGTAGGGAAGGGTTATAGGTGTTTGAGGAGGTTACAGAGATGGGGGAGTGTTACAGATGTTTGAGGAGGTTACAGAGATAGGGAAGGGTTATAGGTGTTTGAGGGGGTTACAGAGGTAGGGAAGGGTTACAGGTGTTTGAGGAGGTTACAGGATAGGGAAGGGTTACTGGTGCTCGTGGAGGTTAAATAGATAGGGAAGGGTTATAGGTGCTGGAGGAGGATACAGAGATAGGGAAGGGTTATAGGTGCTGGAGGAGGATACAGAGATAGTGAAGGGTTATAGGTGCTGGAGGAGGTTACAGAGGTAGTGATGGGTTATAGGTGCTCAAGGAGGTTAAATAGTTACGGAAGGATTATAGGTGCTGGAGGAGGATACAGAGATAGGAAAGGATTATAGGTGCTGGAGGAGGATACAGAGATAGGAAATGGTTGCATGTGCTGGAGGAGGTTACAGAGATAGGGAGGACTGTAGGGGCTGGAGGATATTACAGAGATATGGAAGGGTTGCAGGTGCTGGAGTTGGTGATAGAGATGAAGTGTTGGCGAGTGTAGACTTGAGCGATGAACAGACACTTCCAAGACTGATGAAGGTTCAACTCAATTTTATTAACTACTTCTAACTAACTAACACACGGGTCTAAATGATGCTAACTTAAACTAGAGACCGAAGCCTTGTCCAAACCAGTTGATTCTCTCAGCACGTGTTGTGAGTCTGTGCTGGGCTGGATGAGTTCTTGTTACACTCAGAGGCAGCACCCAGAATGAGCAGGAACTGTGGTGCCCTCTGCCTTTATAGTGTGTATATTCTAACTGGTGATTGGCTGCGGTGTTTGTACATGTTGATTGGTCCCTGTGTGTGTCCATCAGTGTGTGTCTGCGCCATGATACACTGGGGTATATTATGACAAGAGATAGGGAAGGGTTATAGGTGCTGGAGGAGGTTAAAGAGATAGGAAAGGATTATTGGTGTTGGAGGAGGTATCAGAGATGGGGAGGGCTGGACGTTTGTTCAGATAGCGGAATAGGAACCCCTGTTACTCCACCCTAGGCTAGTGCATGATCAATTCCAGCTTCGTGTCCCACAGTCACAGCACAGGTGAATTAACCAATAATTCTTATAAAAATTCCTCAGATCTTTGGTTCTTGGTTGCCCAATAATTACAGTCACCAGGTTTGTTAGTCGAAACATAATAAAGTTTATTCATAACAAGAATAATGATGAAATATGCTGAATACAATATGCTAAATACAACTGAGTAACAATAAGCCAATCTACTGCCATCTTTAACTGTCCCACCCCCTCGTCACACACACAAGGCAGCCAAAAGGTGGGCAGCGGATGGTGGGGGGTGGGTGGGGAAGGGGTCAAAAGGTAAGGGTCTTTGCTTCTGATGGTGGTATTTTAGCACACATGCCTCACAGCGCGCTAGTTGATTAAAGTCTGTGGTTTACAGCTGGTAATGGTCTTCCGAGCAGAGTCATTGATTCAGGGTCCTTGGAGATTAGAAACTACAGCACTCACAGGCAGCAGGCTTACGGGAGAGACAGACTGCTGGACTCTCTGTTCCTGAGGCTAGGTGTTGACGCCGGCGGAGGATTCGTGGAGTTCCACGACAGCCAAACTGATGCCGCACCTGAACTGATTCGGGGGCTAGCGCCGGCGCCACGTGGAACACAATCGATTCTAATCAGAGAGGGTGCGGGGTTCCTCAGACTGATGATTGACAGCCAGGAAGCTGACCAGCTGCAGCCGAATATACACACTGCACTCCCCAACACAATGGCAGTGGGAGACCCTGCTGGAGGAGAGGCGATTGACCCTCTACCCTGGCCCAGGAAGGAGGCTGCCATCCGTGCCTGTGAGCAGGTGGCAGAGGCGGTGAGCGCTGTTCAGTCTGGCCAGCCATGCCGTAAAACTCTGGGCGGCTAGGGTGAGGAGCCAGCACTGTACCCCTGGCACTAACCTGCTTCCCACACACCTATACCCCACTACCCCCCCCCCCCCCGCCATCCGGAGGGCGGCCAAACCGCCAAACTGCACTACATACTGGCACCCATATCAGCCGCCGTGGAGGGGTGCCCCCCCCCCCCCCCCCCCCCCCCCCCCCACACACACGTTGTCGAACGATGTGGAGCACCAGAGCCCATCGCATGGTGGGTTGTTATCATCCTCCATCCCATGGGCCAGACCCGCTGTCACTGCCAACCCAGTGCCCGCAACATGTCGTACGGCAGGTATGTGTCACGAAGGGGGCTGCTGGTGTGCGGGCGGGGGTGGATGAGGGGAGGGGGGCGGATGCGGAGTCCGTGCCCTGACCAGTTTCCTCCTCCCCAGTCGGTGAACCTGGAGACGATCAGAGCGTCCAATGGGCATTGGCCCTGGCACACACGTCATGGGGCCTCCAGTGCCTACCTGGGCCCCATGTCTTACCCAACCTACCCATCTCCAGCATCTTCCTCGTCAGACAAGGCCTGGTGTTCACCCTCCTCCTCCAGCATGTCGCCCCTCGGCTGCGAGATGCTGTAGAGGACGCAGCAGTCCACCACGGTGCGGGCGATCCTCCTAGCATCATACTAGATAGCCCCTCCAAAACGGTCCAGGCACCTGAACCACATTACAAACATGATTACTATCTTTACTTTATACATTAGAAATATGCATAAACAATTTAATGGATTTAACTATGGTGTCCATGGACATGATATGCCTGTCCAGTGTCCGTCCCTTTCGCACAGGTCATTGTGCCTCCCCGGCGGGATTATCCCTGGGATCACTTGGGCTATTGCCAGCCTTTTCGAAGACTGGGTTGCGTGCCAGTCTCTTGCTTCCTATCCTCTTTACTCTGTGCCTTTGAAAGGCATGCATCCAAAATTGCCACACGTGTGTAACCAGCTTCTTCTATGTTCATGCCTCCCAATGGTGGTGTTTACCGCTTCGTGGTGCGTTTTTTGTCTTTTCTGTCTCTGGCTTGTCAGTCACCCTATTGCTTTCTTCTCTTTTGTTTTTGCCAGTGGGATGTGCCAACTTTCCCATTCATCTCCTTCTTGTTTTAACAGCTTGGTTGCAAATTCTTTTCTTTTTATGCTTGGATGTGGCAACTCCTGGTTCAGTGATGGTGTGCACCCTGTGCATGGGCCGACGTGTCATCACGGGGTTGTGTGACCACGCCCAATTCTGCACCCTCAGCTGGGTGTTGGAGCGCCTTGCTCTCTGGTGCCTGGGTGGTGGCCACGGCTACAGATGCTGCCCCTTCTTGGCTCACTAAACCAATGCTCACTGACTTCTAATCACTAGAAATGATGATGCAAACACTCTCTGGCCCTGACGATTCAGACGTTGGGTTTTCCTGGTCCTGCTCGAGTATATGTGTGTGATACGTCAAGCTGCACAGCGAGATGGTCATCAATTCCTCCCACTCATCTTCCGATGGAAGTCAGTCCCGAGTTTTGCTGTCGTTCTCTTATTTAACATTCCACTCTGTGGAACTTCAGGAGGACTGAAGAAATTAACGAACGATTCATTGGGTTCGGTTTTCGTAACTGTTCTGCCAGCCCTTTGTGCTTCCGTTTAGTTTGAATTGTTTTCAATGTTTCACCTTTGTGCTCCCTCCAGTTGATCTGACAGCCTGTGTACCCCATTATGTCTGGTTCGTCAAAGAATGAGAATTCAAGCTTGTCAGGTCGCCAATCTGTCTGGTATACTTTAGTAATCACCTTGTTTGTGAAATACACATTGGGCTGGAACTTAAACTCCAGAGTGAAGCTCATTGGTTGTTCACGCTCTGAACATTTAGCATTCACTTCTTGCAGATGCTTTTGTAACGAAAAGGGTTTCCTTTACTCCACAACAGGCTGGTATTGGGTGTCACAGATAACTGTGGGTGTCTCTCTCCTGCAGGTGTTAAAACCACGACCCGGAAGTGTTGCACTGGGACAGCTTCGCAAGAGAGAGGGGGGAAAGTCTCACTGTTTATACCTAACCAGTGAGGTTGTCCTTATGCCACACCAGTTACCTTGACTGCTACCTACGCCTGTGTGAGTCTCTCTCCTGTGATGGTGAAATGTTACCCGGAAGTGCCCCACTAGTGCAACTTCACAAGAGAGAGAGAAAGCTATTACAGAGAATAGCAGCCCCTAGTGTATGTTATGGAGAATAACAGCCCCTAGTGTATAATATAGAGAATAGCAGCCCCTAGTGTATGTTATAGAGAATAGCAGCCCCCAGTGTATGTTATCGAGAATAGCTGTCCCTAGTGTATATTATAGAGAATAACAGCCCCTAGTGTATAATATAGAGAATAGCAGCCCCTAGTGTATGTTATAGAGAATAGCAGCCCCCAGTGTATGTTATCGAGAATAGCTGTCCCTAGTGTATATAATAGAGAATAACAGCACCAAGTGTATATTATAGAGAATAGAAGTCCCCGTTTACATTAATAATCTTTATGGTCACAAGGAGGCTTACATTAACACTGCAATGACATAACAGGAAAAATCCCCGAGTCACCACATTCTGGCACCGATTTGGGTACACTGAGGGAGAATCCAGAACATCCAAATAATAGAGGTCCACCTGAGGAAGGAGCAGTGCTCCAAAAGCTAGTGATTCAAAACAAACCTGTTGGACTTGAACCTGGTGTTGTTTGACTTCTTACCAAAATTATAGAGAATAGCAACCCCTGGTGTATATTATAGAGAATACCGGCCCCTAGTGTATATTATACAGGACAGCAACCCCCTGAGTATATTAATAGAGAATATCAGCCCCACTGCATATTATAGAGAATAACAGCCCCTCGTGTATATTATAGAGAATAGCAGGCCCTAGTGGATATTATAGAGAATAGCCGCCCCCGGTGTATATTATAGAGAATAGCAGCCCCAGTGACAATTATAGAGAATAGCAGCCCCTTGTGTATATTATAGAGAATAGCAGCCCCTTGTGTATATTATAGAGAATAGCAGCCCCTGTGTATATTAAATAGAATAGTAGCCCCCTGTGTATATTAAATAGAATAGCAGCCCCAGTGACAATTATAGAGAATAGCAGCCCCCACTGTATGTTACAGAGAATAGCAGCCCCGAGTGTATTTTATAGATAATAGCAGCCCCCAGTGACAATTATAGAGAATAGCAGCCCCCAGTGACAATTATAGAGAATAGCAGCCCCCAGTCTATATTATAGAGAATAGCAGCCCCAGCGCATATTATAGAGAATAGCAGCCCCAGTCAGTGGCGTGCAGAGGTCTGGTGATGCCCGGGGCAAATCTTGATTGTATGCCCCTAGGACTCAAGTATAAGGCCTAATATACTGAGAAATATTATGAGAAAGGAAAACATTTTGAATATATAAACACAGATGAAACATGAAATAAACGCTTTATTCGATTTTAATATAAATCAATCAAATTTATTAAGTTCTTTTCCCCAAATGATACCTCCTGTCACAAAACACCTGAACTACTTCACTTTTTACATCAGCTGTGAGAAATTCTTTTTCAATGCTTATTAAAGCCAGGTTGGTCAGTCGCTCCTGTGACATAGAAGGCCTCAGACATGTTTTTATTAATTTCAGTTTTGAAAATGACCTTTTTTGAAAATGTAAGCAGTAATCTGTATGAAACACACAGCGTCGGAAAGACATCCCTCCCATACTGCAGTAAAGACTCCAGAGCATCTTTAGGATCAGGGGGAACTCTATTCCCTCCAGCTCAAAGGAGCATCACAAAATCAATAATTTTGTCATATAACTGAATTGCAACCACATCATTGTCATAATAATTTGCAAAGTCTGAACATTCCTTTTTTAATTTCTCTCTTTCTTGTTCATCTTCAATCACCCCTGAATTCAAGTTCAGAAGAAAAGAAAATCGGTCACTGAGTCTTTGAAGACGGACACTGCGGTCTTCAATTTCAGTTTTTAATCTGTTCACAATCTCTACCATTACTCTATTCATTTCCTCTTGTGCCGTCAGTCCACTATCTCTTGCTGACTCTCCAGGCATTATTCTTCTTCTCCTTGTTCGTGCAATTGGTATTCCCCAATTTTGACAATATTCATTGGCTAAATCTATTGCATTGTGGATAATTTCGTCATTCTTCAAATTCAAGATATGAATAAGTCCTCTCAGATCACAAGAAGCTTCATGGAACCCCATTTTCGGATCCTGCAAACGTTTTGAGACTTTATCCACTGATGATAAAACTGAGTACCAAAAATTTAATAAAGCTATAAACGGGAACTGTTGAATAGAGTTCAGTAGCGATCCTGCATCAGATTTAGTTTCCCTTGAAAATTCTCCTTCCAGCAGGTGTTGAAGGCTTGCAATAACGTTGTCACACTCTTCGTGGATTACTTGCACAGCATCATGGCTGGAACTCCATCTTGTGTCACACTGTCTTTTCACAGTCCGAGTGACAAATGATTTTAACACTTCCCAACGAGAAGTAGATGAAGAAAAAAAAGTAGAGTTTTTCTAGAATGCCAAAAAATGTAACAACAACAGGTTGCACCTCACTTGCATGGACACAGGACAAATTGAGGCTGTGGTTCTCGCAGTTCACAAACACAGCTTTTGGGTTAACTTCAAGAATTTTTTGTTGAACACCTCCTCTCACTCCAGCCATAACTGCTGCGTTATCATATGCTTGACCACGACAGTCATTCATGGAAATTTTGTCTTCTTCCAATTTTTCCTGAATTTTATTTACCAGGCTGACTGCATCTTTCTTGGTGACTTGAAAAAATCCCAGAAATGTCTCCTTTATTTCTACTTTTCTGTTTTCATCAATATGAACGTAACGCAGAATTTCAGAAACCTGATCTTCATGGGCAATATCTGGAGTTGAATCCAGCATTATGCTAAAATATTTTGCGTCCTTAATTTCGGAAATTATATTTTTCTTGACAGTTTCACCAAGAAGATTGATTATTTCGTTTTGAATTCTGTTGGACAAGTAGGTGACACTTTTTGGTTTCTCTTTCCCTCTCTGCAAGTGTTTTGCTAAGATGTCATCATATTTGGCCAAAAGTCTGATTGTTGCTAGAAAGTTTCCTGTATTTTCACTGACTGTCTCCCCTGGCTCTGATAACCCAGATATTCCTTCTCCCCGATGTCCACGATAGGCCAGATTCTGTTTTGCCAGAAAGGATATAACCTCGACAATCCGTTCAGTTATAGCTTTCCATCTTTTCTTTTCAGCAGACATTTGCTGTTGAAGTTCAGCATCTATCGTAGTTGAATGATGGAGTCGAACTACAAGGTTCAGGTATTCCCTCATGTGAGCTCTATGAGAAGGGCTTTTCTCATGGTCAGGTATTGTTGGATTTAATTTTCTCCAAGTGGAGAAACCGTCTTCCTTTCCAAAGTTTGACACAGACAACAAATGCTCATTTGAAAACAAAAAGCAAACAAAACAGTAGCATGCTTTCCGATATGGAGAGTATAACAACCATTTTCTCTCCACAATTTCTCCGTTTGTGGAAACTTTATCAAACCACTGTTTGGAAAATGATCTCCCATCCTTCTCAGAAAATGGACCACTTTTATTCTGATATCTTTCAGGGCCATGTTGTAATATTGTCATCTTCAAATGATCTGGAATCGGTTTCTTCAAACAGCCAAAATCGCTTCTTTGCAAAAATATGCAAATATCTTCTTTATTTTCTTCACATGGATCATCATCCTGACAACGAGACTGAGGAGAGAGAGTATTATGTTCTGACCGAGCTGAATCCGTATCAGAAAAATCCTTCTCTGCACCCACATCATCTTTTACTTCTCCAGGTTCTCCTACTTCTTCTTTACTTCTTTTTATCCATGCATCTAATGCCCCTCTTTGATGGGACTCTTCTTCGATTCTGGCCCTCTTTTTTTTCCTGTTCTGTGCTCCACTCGGTTGTACACGAAATACTCGTAACATTTCATTTTCTATCTCAAAAACCGTAAGACGCATGAGAAAATGGGAAGAAAATGGTAAACAATCGGTCAGTTGCAGACGGATAAACCATATTTAATTTCTTTGTTCCTTCGTATCAAATTATTTCACACTGATTCCCCACTGATAATTTTGTGCAATTTATATCATAGACTTACAAATTAGTGGTATCTGTATTCGAATATTAGCATGTTAAGGAATAAATGTCTCCTATTCCGAGGTTAAATGCCATAGCATTCCTCTGATCATCCAGGCTTCACTCTTACTACATCCCACGTAAATATTTCATTAAATATCGCCAAAAAACCTATAAAAACCGTAGTTGCACCTGTTCTAGAGCTATTCACTGACCTGAGTAGGTAAAAGAACTAATCTAGATGCACAAAAAGCTGAAGAAAAGATGAGTTATGACTCGAGGAAACGCAGGAACAAACAGCCACGTCTGCTTGTTGCTTTTGATGGTTGCACCACGTACATCATGCGCATGCGTGTGGGGGGGGATGGTGAGAAGGACCATTTTCTCTAGACAGAAAGGGTACACCATGTTAAAGGAATAAAGGGCTAACAACTGCCTCTGCAGTGTGGTGAGCCTCCAAAAATTGATTTATCACCGCTGAAATTTTAAAATTACTATCTTATTTCCTTCTCTGGGGCAGCACGGTGGCCTAGTGGTTAGCACAACCGTCTCACGGAACTGAGGTCCCAGGTTCGATCCCGGCTCTGGGTCAATGTCTGTGTGGAGTTTGCACATTCTCCCCGTGTCTGCGTTGGTTTCGCCCCCACAACCCAAAAAATGTGCAGAGTAGGTGGATTGGCCACGCTAAATTGCCCCTTAATTGAAAAAAATAATTGGGTAATCTAAATTTTAAAAAAAAATTTAAAAAAAAAAAAAAAAAAAATTTTTTTTTTTTCCTTCTCTGATTGGATGCCCCCATCCAATGGATGCCCGGGGCCAATGCACCGTCGGCCCCCCCCTCTGCACGCCACTGCCCCCAGTACATACTATGGAGAATAGCAGCCCATGACAATTATAGAGAATAGCAGCCCGCAGTGTATATTGTAGAGAATAGCAGCCCCTAGTGTACATTATAGAGAACAGCAGCCCCTAGTGTATATTATAGAGAACAGCAGCCCCTAGTGTATATTGTCGAGAATAGCAGCACCTAGTGAAAATTATAGAGAATTGCAGCCCCTAGTTTATTTTATAGAGAATAGCATCCCCTAGTGTATATTATAGAGAATAGCAGCCCCCAGTGACAATTATAGCGAATTGCAGCCCCTAGTGTATATTGTAGAGAATAGCAGCCCCTAGTGGATATTATAGAGAATAGCAGCCCCCAGTGTAGAACATAGAACATAGAACAGTACAGCACAGAACAGGCCCTTCGGCCCTCGATGTTGTGCCGAGCCATGATCACCCTACTCAAACCCACATAACCACCCTATACCCGTAACCCAACAACCCCCCCCCTTAACCTTACTTTTATTAGGACACTACGGGCAATTTAGCATGGCCAATCCACCTAACCCGCACACCTTTGGACTGTGGGAGGAAACCGGAGCACCCGGAGGAAACCCACGCACACAGGGGGAGGACGTGCAAACTCCACACAGACAGTGACCCAGCCGGGAATCGAACCTGGGACCCTGGAGCTGTGAAGCATCTATATATTCTAGACTAGCAGCCCCTAGTGTATATTATATAGAAATGCAGCCCCCAGTGACAATTAGAGAGAATAGCAGCCCTTGGTGTATATTGTAGAGAATAGCAGCCTCTAGTGCACATTATAGAGAGTAGCAGCCCCTATTGTGCATTATAGTGAATAGCAGCACCCAGTGACAATTTTAGATTATAACAGCCCCTGTGTAAATTATAGAGAATAGAACCCGTTAGTGTATATTATAGAGAATAGCAGTCCCTTGTGTATATTACAGAGAATAGCAGCCCCCAATGTATAGTATAGGGATGAATAACCCCTGTGTATTATACAGAATAGCAGTCCCTAGTGTATATTATAGAGAATAGCAGCAGCTGTGTATATTATAGAGAATAGTTGCCCCGAGTGCATATTATACAGAATAGCAGCCCCTAGTTAGTGTATATTATAGAGAATAGCAGCCCCCTGTGTATGTTATGGAGAATAACAGCCCCTAGTGTATAATATAGAGAATAGCAGCCCCTAGTGTATATTATAGAGAACAGCAGCCCCCAGTGTATATTCTAGAGACTAGCAGCCCCTAGTGTATGTTATGGAGAATAACAGCCCCTAGTGTATAATATAGAGAATAGCAGCCCCTAGTGTATATTATAGAGAACAGCAGCCCCCAGTGTATATTCTAGAGACTAGCAGCCCTAGTGTATATAATAGAGAATAGCAGCCCCTAGTGTATATTGT
Organism: Scyliorhinus canicula; assembly: GCF_902713615.1. Taxonomy (NCBI): domain Eukaryota; kingdom Metazoa; phylum Chordata; class Chondrichthyes; order Carcharhiniformes; family Scyliorhinidae; genus Scyliorhinus; species Scyliorhinus canicula. The sequence goes on from NC_052157.1 coordinate 53,385,931, forward strand.
AGAGAATAGCAGCCCCTAGTGTATGTTATGGAGAATAACAGCCCTTAGTGTATAATATAGAGAATAGCAGCCCCTAGTGTATATAATAGAGAATAGCAGCCCCTAGTGTATATTATAGAGAACAGCAGCCCCCAGTGTATATTCTAGAGACTAGCAGCCCCTAGTGTATATTATAGAGAATAGCAGCCCCTAGTGTATGTTATGGAGAATAACAGCCCTTAGTGTATAATATAGAGAATAGCAGCCCCTAGTGTATATTATAGAGAACAGCAGCCCCCAGTGTATATTCTAGAGAATAGCAGCCCCGAGTGTATATTATAGAGAATAGCAGCCCCTAGTGTATATTATAGAGAATAGCAGCACCTAGTGAAAATTACAGAGAATTGCAGCCCCTAGTGTATTTTATAGAGAATAGCTGTCCCTAGTGTATATTATAGAGAATAGCATCCCCTAGTGTATATTATAGAGAATAGCAGCCCCAGTGACAATTATAGCGAATTGCAGCCCCTAGTGTATATTATAGAGAATAGCAGCCCCCAGTGTATATTCTAGACTAGCAGCCCCTAGTGTATATTATAGAGAAATGCAGCCCCCAGTGACAATCAGAGAGAATAGCAGCCCTTGGTGTATATTGTAGAGAATAGCAGCCTCTAGTGCACATTATAGCGAGGAGCAGCCCCTATTGTGCATTATAGTGAATAGCAGCCCCCAGTGACAATTTTAGATTATAACAGCCCCTGTGTAAATTATAGAGAATAGCACCCGTTAGTGTATATTATAGAGAATAGCAGCCCCTAGTGTATAAAATAGGGAATAGCAGCCCCCAGTGTATATTATAGGGATGAATAACCCCTGTGTATTATACAGAATAGCCGCCCCTAGTGTATATTATAGAGAATAGCAGCAGCTGTGTATATTATAGAGAATAGCAGCAGCTGTGTATGTTAGAGAGAATAGTAGCCCCGAGTTTATATTATACAGAATAGCAGCCCCTAGTTAGTGTATATTATAGAGAATAGCAGCCCCTAGTGTATGTTATGGAGAATAGCAGCCCCAGTGTATATTATAGAGAACAGCAGCCCCCAGTGTATATTCCAGAGAATAGCAGCCGCGAGTGTATATTATAGAGAATAGCAGCCCCTAGTGTATATTATAGAGAATAGCAGCCCCAGTGTATATTATAGAGAACAGCAGCCCCCAGTGTATATTCCAGAGAATAGCAGCCGCGAGTGTATATTATAGAGAATAGCAGCCCCTAGTGTATATTATACAGAATAGCACCCCTAGTGTATGTTGTAGAGAATGGCAGACCCCAGTGTATGTTATCGAGAATAGCTGTCCCTAGTGTATATTATAGAGAATTGCAGTTCCTTGTGTATAATATAGAGAATAGCAGCCCCCAGTTTATATTATAGAGAATAGCAGTCCCTAGTGTATGTAATAGAGAATAACAGCCCCAAGTGTATATTATAGAGAATAGAAGTCCCTGTTTTCATTAATAATCATTATGGTCACAAGGAGGCGTACATTAACACTGCAATGACATAACAGTAAAAATCCCTGAGTCGCCACATTCTGGCACCAATTTGGGTACACTGAGGGAGAATCCAGAACATCCAAATAATAGAGGTTCACCTGAGGAAGGAGCAGTGCTCCAAAAGCTAGTGATTCAAACCTGTTGGACTTGAACCTGGTGTTGTTAGACATCTTACCGAAATTATAGAGAACAGCAACCCCTGGTGTATATTATGGAGAATACCGGCCCATAGTGTATATTATACAGAATAGCAACCCCCTGAGTATATTGTAGAGAATAGCAGCCCCAGTGCATATTATAGAGAATAGTAGCCCCTAGTGTACATTATACAGAATAGCAGCCACAGTGTATATTATAGAGAATAACAGCCCCTCGTGTATATTATAGAGAATAGCAGCCCCTAGTGTATATTATAGAGAATAGCCGCCCCCAGTGTATATTATAGAGAATAGCAGCCCCAGTGACAATTATAGAGAATAGCAGCCCTTTGTGTATATTATAGAGAATAGCAGCCACAGTGTATATTATAGAGAATGACAGCCCCCAGCGACAATTATAGAGAATAGCAGCCCCTGTGTATATTAAATAGAATAGTAGCCCCCAGTGAAAATTATAGAGAATAGCAGCCCCAGTGTACGTTATAGAGAATAGCAGCCCCCAGTGACAATTATAGAAAATAGCAGCCCATAGTGTATATTATGGGGAATAGCATCCGCCAGTGACAATTATAGAGAATAGCAGCCCCTTGTGTATATTATAGTGAATAGCAGCCCCTGTGCATATTAAATAGAATAGTAGCCCCCAGTGGCAATTATAGAGAATAGCAGCCCCAGTGTATATTGTAGAGAATAGCAGCCCCTACTGTATATTATGGAGGATAGCAGCCGCTAGTGTATATTATAGAGAATTGTAGTTCCTTGTGTATAATATAGAGAATAGCAGCCCCTAGTGTATATTATAGAGAATAGCAGTCCCTAGTGTATATAATAGATAATAGCCGCCCCTCGTGTATATTATAGAGAATAGCAGACCCTAGTGTATACTATACAGAATAGCAGCCAGTGACAATTATAGAGAGTAGCAGCCCCCAGTGTATATTGTAGAGAATAGCAGCACCTAATGTATATTATAGAGAACAGCAGCCACTAGTGTATATTATAGAGAATAGCAGCCACTAGTGTATATTATAGAGAATAGCAGCACCTAGTGTATATTATAGAGAATAGCAGCCCCTAGTGTATATTACAGAGAATAGCCGCCCCTAGTGTATATTATAGAGAATAGCAGCCCCTAGTGTATATCACGGAGAATAGCAGCCCCTAGTGTATATTATAGAGAATAGCAGACCCTAGTGTAGACTATAGAGAATAGCAGCCAGTGACAATTATAGAGAGTAGCAGCCCCCAGTGTATATTGTAGAGAATAGCAGCACCTAGTGTATATTATAGAGAATAGCAGCCACTAGTGTATATTATAGAGAATAGTAGCACCTAGTGCATATTATAAAGATTAGCAGCCCCTACTGCATGTTATAGTCATTAGCAGTCCCTAGTGTATCTTATGGAGAATAGCAGCCCCTAGTGTGTATTATAGAGAATAGCAGCCACTAGTGTATATTATAGAGAATAGTAGCACCTAGTGCATATTATAAAGATTAGCAGCCCCTACTGCATGTTATAGTCATTAGCAGTCCCTAGTGTATCTTATGGAGAATAGCAGCCCCTAGTGTATATTATAGAGAATAGCAGCCCCCAGTGACAATTATAGAGAATAGCAGCCCCTAGTGTATATTATAGAGAATAGAAGCCCCTAGTGTACATTGTAGAGAATACCAGCCCCTACTGTATATTATAGAGAATAGCAGCCCCTAGTGTATATTATAGAGAATAACAACCCCTAGTGTATATTAGAGAATATCAGCCCCTAGTGTACATTATAGAGAATAGCAGTCCCCAGTGACAATTATAGAGAATAGCAGCCACCAGTGTATATTACAGAGAATAGCAGCCCCTAGTGTATATTATAGAGAATAGCAGCCCCAGTGACAATTATAGAGAATAGCAGCCCCCGGTGTATATTATAGAGAACAGCAGCCACAGTGCATACTATAGAGAATAGCAGCCCCTAGTGTATATTATAGAGAATAGCAGCTCCCAGTGCTTTTTATACAGAATATCAGCCCCACGGCATATTATAGAGAATAGTAACCCCCAGTGTATATTATACAGATTAGCAGCCACAGTGCATATTATAGAGAAGAGAAGCCCCAGTGCATACAATAGAGAGTAGCAGCCCGTGACAATTATAGAGAATAGCAGCCGCCAGTGTATATTGTAGAGAATAGCAGCCCCTAGTGTATAATACAGAGAATAGCCGCCCCTAGTGAATATTATAGAGAATAGCAGCCCCAAGTGTATATCACGGAGAATAGCAGCCCCTAGTGTATATTATAGAGAATAGCAGCCCCTAGTGTATATTATAGAGAATAGCAGCCCCTAGTGTATATTATACAGAATAGCAGCCCCTGTGTATATTGTAGAGAATAGCAGCCCCTGTGTATGTTATAGAGAATAGCAGCCCCTAGTGTATATTATAGAGAATAGCAGCCCCTGTGGATATTATAGGGAATAATAACCCATGTATATTATAGGGATGAATAATCCCTGTGTATTATACAGAATGGCAGTCCCTAGTGTATATTATAGAGAATAGCAGCAGCTCTGTATATTATAGAGAATAGTTGCCCCGAGTGCATATTATAGAGATTAGCAGCAGCTGTGTATGTTAGAGAGAATAGTAGCCCCTGAGGTCATATTATACGGAATAGCAGCCCCTAGTGTATATTATAGAGAATAGCAGCCCCCTGTGTATATTACAGAGAATTGCAGCCCCCTGTGTACATTATAGAGAATAGCAGCCCCAGTGCTTATTATAGTGAATAGCAGCCCCAGTGCATACTATAGAGAATAGCACCCCGTGACAATTATAGAGAATAGCAACCCCAGTGTATATTGTCGAGAATAGCAGCCCCTAGTGTACATTATAGAGAATAGCAGCCCCTAGTGTATATCATCGAGAATAGCAGCAACTAGTATATATTATAGAGAATAGCAGCCCCTAGTGTACATTATAGAGAATAGCAGCCCTAGTGTATATTATAGAGAATAGCAGCCCCTAGTGTACATTATAGAGAATAGTAGCCCCGAGAGTATATTATAGAGAATAGCAGCCCCTAGTGACAATTATAGAGAATAGCAGCCCCCAGTGACAATTATAGAGAATAGCAGCCCCCAGTGACAATTATAGAGAATAGCAGCCCCTAGTGTATATTATAGAGAATAGAAGCCCCTAGTGTACATTGTAGAGAATAGCAGCCCCAACTGTATATTATAGAGAATAGCAGCCCCTAGTGTATAATATAGAGAATAGCAGCCCCTAGTGTATATTATAGAGAATAGCAGCCCCCTGTGTATATTACAGAGAATTGCAGCCCCCTGTGTACATTATAGAGAATAGCAGCCCCAGTGCTTATTATAGTGAATAGCAGCCCCAGTGCATACTATAGAGAATAGCAGCCCGTGACAATTATAGAGAATAGCAACCCCAGTGTATATTGTCGAGAATAGCAGCCCCTAGTGTACGTTATAGAGAATAGCAGCCCCTAGTGTATATCATCGAGAATAGCAGCAACTAGTATATATTATAGAGAATAGCAGCCCCTAGTGTACATTATAGAGAATAGCAGCCCTAGTGTATATTATAGAGAATAGCAGCCCCTAGTGTACATTATAGAGAATAGTAGCCCCGAGAGTATATTATAGAGAATAGTAGCCCCTAGTGACAATTATAGAGAATAGCAGCCCCCAGTGACAATTATAGAGAATAGCAGCCCCCAGTGACAATTATAGAGAATAGCAGCCCCTAGTGTATATTATAGAGAATAGAAGCCCCTAGTGAACATTGTAGAGAATAGCAGCCCCAACTGTATATTATAGAGAATAGCAGCCCCTAGTGTATATTATAGAGAATAACAACCCCTAGTGTATATTAGAGAATATCAGCCCCTAGTGTACATTATAGAGAATAGCAGTCCCCAGTGACAATTATAGAGAATAGCAGCCACCAGTGTATATTACAGAGAATAGCAGTCCCGAGTGTATATTATAGAGAACTGCAGCCACAGTGCATATTATAGAGAATAGCAGCCCCTACTGTATATTATAGTGAATAGCAGCCCCTAGTGTATATTATAGAGAATAGCAGCCCCTAGTGTAAATTACAG